>NC_040020.1:13866194-14056778 GCF_000972845.2 Larimichthys crocea
GAAAGATTTTAAGTAACCTACCTGCTGACCCTAACTTTATTGTGAATGACAGAATAACCCTGCAATTTATTATTAAGTTATCAAAGACATAAAGATCAGGATGTTTTCACACTGGTTTTAATGTGATGGCCGGTTTTGAGTAGACTGTGGTCAATACTGCAGAATTACATGATTTGCAAAGAAGTTTGAAATGTCATGATGACACAGGCCAAAGACAGGAAGGTTGTATTAGTAACAGTAAAAACTCACTAAAATTAAATAAATGGGTTGTATAGTCAACAACAACCTCAGATATGACCCAGTCATATCAAAACCTGAGTGAATATAATAAGCTTTTCCAAACTAGTTCTTACCTTTTGTTGTGTCAGGTGTTTCTGTTGTTTGTCCACCCACATGACATGCCACAGGGCCTCGCTGCCAGTGACGTATAAAGACATTTGAGTAATTGTAGTTTATGTGGAGCTACATGGACATAAACAAACAGTGTTGTCAAGGGGTGTATAGCTTACAACAGTGACTCATAACCTTGTGACGATGAAATATAATAATCAGACATGGAAAATTAACTCAAACCACCAGCTTAAATATTTTTGACAACAACTCATCTGCCAACGACTGCGACAGATTCTGAATAACTTTTCAGAATCAGATTCTGAATAGATTTCCTCGAGAAGTTACACCCTCTTATTCAAACACACAGATTACTAAAGCCCCGTCGACTGCAGACTGTGTCTCGGTGGACAAAGCAGTGATCAGCCCGGGCTCGCGGCTCAGTCTGTGACTGCAGATACTCTGAAACACTTTTTCCATTCAGTGTTTTCTGTCCTGTTGCTTGGTGCTTGAGATGTGATGTAATGGCAGCACGAGGTGGAGTCAGCTCTTGAATTCCTTCACTGTGCGTATTCCCCTAAAAGCACCAGTGAAAGTGAAGCTCAGAGAACATTTGGTATTTTCTAAATAACTGAACCTACTTAGAAACACAGATCAGTTTTTTAGCTCCTACAGTAATATCACAAGGAGTAAAATCATTGGCAAAGGGGTATAAATCCATCTTTGGAGACATAATATTAAAAGTGGGTTAATTTTGTTGGCAAACACTAAAAGTATCCTGTAAAAGTACCACATTTATTTTAATACTTAGTGCAGGATCACAGAATGAGTTGAGTCATGTGATAACATTGTGAAAATGTGTGTGGTTTATTATTAGATGTTTCCTCATAGATGTATGTGGTCATTACTGAGCCTGTGGTGGTTTGTGGGAGCTGCATTGCTAAGCAGAACCATATGTTCACTTTAACCTGATACAACCCTAAATGTGTCCTTTAAGTCAAGTATGATTATTACCCTGCTGATTCTGTGTTGCAGTGTTGGATAAGTGTGTGTGTGCACAAACCACAGGCCTGAAGCCGGTCTGTGCTTTTTCTAACTGACTGAAGCCAGGATTGCACATTGATATGTGTGTGCGTGCGTGTGTGTGTGTGTACATGTTTGTGATGCCTTATATAACCGGTTTGGATGGAATGACAACAAATACAGTCATATTTTTTTTTAACCATCACAGATTTTTCTATACTTGGTATACACAGACAGTCACTGTATCCTCTTACTATGTTTGGTTCTACTGCTTTAGGTCATTGCGGGGTTGAAAATGAATGAACAGAACTGCTTTATGGCAATACACTCTGTCAAAATATGCATAGATATTGCAATATGCCACGATGGGACATTTTATCACATCCTTACTATAAGAACAGCAATTAGATCCTAGTTAATACTACACTATATATGGGACAGCTGGTTTTATTATTTTCACATAAGAACATAAAAAAACAGTTAGTTGGTTAAGGATCCCTTAAATTTGTTTAATAAAGAGGTGTAACTGACTTAGACTGACTTACTGTATGTGATAGTGACACTGTTAAATTAGCTAAAATTAGCATATCTTTGGCATGCACTGTGATCAACTGACCACTCGTCAAGAGTGTTGGCTCCTCCAACATTTCCTGTAACCCAAATGCAGTTACAGGAAATGAACTGGCTGAACTGTTGTTGTCTTTAACCTGCATCAAAAAATCTTTTTTGGTCTTTTAGCAGCAGCACAACAAGCTGTAACCAAAAAAGGATATATTATCAACTCATTCAAGTTATATATTGCTAAGTGGGCTATTGAAGGGGACATGCGATGGGAGTTATGTTCGTTTTTACAGTTCAGCCGTGGAACTGACTTGTTCAGTTGCCAGAAAAAAGGCTGACCAACATGATGTTTGACCGGAGTAGAGCGCACAGACAGGCCAACAACAGGTGTTCTGGACAATACAGTAGACATTTCTGCAATGTTTCCCCTTCCTGATACATGATTTTATTTTCAGGAACAGCTTGCAGTGTGATTGTAAATATAGTTAAACAAAAACTACTAAACATCCATAAGGAACAATGGAAAGAGGAGATCTGGTATAAGCTAAAGCTCAGAAATTCTGTTCGAATGATAGATTTCCACACATAACTTTATATAAGAGACCATAGAGGTCTCCATGTGCCCGGATGAAGAACGGTGGTTGTGTTTTTTGTGATCTTGATGTTGTCAAGTAAGCAACTGTTCAGCTAAAGAACCCTGCTTTGTTTTGGTTGTCTGAAAGGACAGGAAACATAAAGATTGTCATGTTTAAATGAAACTAAATGCTATAAAATGTTTCTTTTTCATCAGTGTTATAACTAACATTAGCTAACAGTCTAGTTGTGTTTCTTCCCCCCTGGCAAATCTAGTAAAGTAAAAAAGTCTCCTCTCTGTCTGTCTGTTATCCACCAGCTTCTGAGAGCCATGTCTGGTTCTAAATGTTCTACTACTGTGTGTTTACCAGCGTTGGTATTTTTGACTGTTATCCATACAGTGCTGGGCAGATTGCACATCAGACTTTTCTTTTTACTAGAAACAGCTGCCTGTTTTGGCTAAAAACAACACTGGTCAGAGTGGTGAGACAGAACCAGACCTACTACTCTCTTTACATTTCATTTGTGTTCATTTACTCCATTTCTCGGTCATGAAAATGTATTTGCTCTTGTTGTGTGCCCTAATGTTCTACATAGAAATGTAAAACATGTGACCTGTATTCTCTCTAACTTCCCTCCTCACAGGTGAAATGTCCAGGTCAGACTACCCTCCACGGTACGACGACTGCCACGGCCCGCTGTATGGGCCTCAGGGCGGGAATTACCCACCACCCCCTTCATATGGCTTCCCTGCCTACGGTGGTCCCCAGCCCTCTGCTCCCTACCCCACTGGTCCAAATGCCCCTCTGTATCCAGGCCAGCCAGCAGGCTATCCTCCTGGTCCGTACCAAGGACACCCTCAACCTGGTGGACCTCCAGGAGGTGGCTACCCTAATCCCCCTCCCATGCCCCCAGTCATGCCACCCACCATACCATCGGATGTCCTGAGCTCTGGTAAGACAGGAGCTACTAAGTGTGTGTCTTCTAACAGGGTCAACCGCTTTTAAGCCAATGTAAAACATGTGAGGACAGTATTGTGTCTCTTATGACAAAATGTGTATGGATGATCTATTCTGATATATTTTGATACATTGTCCTGACATTTAAATAAAATACACTGACTGTTGAACCAGTTTAAAAAAACAAAAACAAGCTTCAAGCAGCAGAACCTGAAAAATCTTGTTTGTGTAATCTGTACAAAAAAATTGATGCGTAAATGTTGAATTTGCACAGAAATTCCAAACATTTGTGGGTTCACCTTTTAAAATTAATTACTTTTGGATTGAATATGTTACTTAGTGAGCTTTAAAAGTGCTGATAGGCATATCTTTTTGGATGGAGCTAAGATGCCTGTTTTCTCCAATCTCCCGCCATTCAAGCTTTTATCTAACACCACACAGCAAGAAAGTGAATACGCTTATTCTTCAATATATTTAACCGTCACGTCACAGTATGATGCCTTGTCACTGACTCTTCATTGGTAAGGCATGACATTCTTGTAGCTCTCGTGGTCACTGCTCATATTTCTCTGACACAGGCGATGGGTTTGCAGCAAGCGGCAGCGGTTGGGACAGTTTGAGCATTCGGCATGCCTTCATCAGAAAGGTACACCACACAAACCTTACTGAATCAGCCACAGTTATTATTACATTTGAGTCACGCAGCAAAGCAAATTTTTGTGGTTGTCGAGTATAGATTCATTTATATACACTGTAATAGTGAAGTGTTTAAATATTAGACTGCTGATGGACTGAAGCGTTTGAAACTCTGAGATCTAATGTCCCTTTTGTCTGCATGTGTTTTCAGGTGTATTTGATTTTGGCATCTCAGCTCCTTGTCACCACGGGCATCGTGGCCGTATTCACATTTGTGTGAGTATACAGAGTGATGCTGAAGAGCTCTGGCATATCTATATGCTAAATGGTTATTAATCTACAAACAAAGAAATATGTTTACCCCCAGTGACCCCCAGTTACCATAGTAATAGTCAGAATGGTGCCTGGTTTCCTAAACAAAAGCTTACAGCTGCTCTGTATCTCAAGGAGAGACGTCAGTGTCTCCATAAGACTGTCACTGCAGCAACCTCCAGACATCAGTGCTTGACCCTGTATAACCCCCATATGTGGCACACACAGTGTGTGTGCTTTACATGCCCATTTGCATGTGTGTCTATGCGTCTCACACGGTTAACTCTCCTTCTGTTTCTCTCAGCCAACCTGTCCGAACCTTTGTGCAGAGAAACCAAGCTATCTACTGGGCATCATAGTAAGTTTTTGGTGTCATTGCTACCTTTTTAAAGTTTAATTCAAAAAGTTTGGTAATATTAATATTGTTGTAATATTGTCTTTTTAGTGGTGTGTACATCGTCACCCACTTGGTGCTGGTGTGCTGCAAGGGCCCCCGGTGAGTGTGACTGCTCAGTTTTAGTCTCACAGAGAATGTTTACACAACAAATATTTATAAAACTGCTTTTAATCTTCTGCTTTCTCTGTAGGAGGAAGTTCCCATGGAACGTCATTCTGCTGTCCATCTTTGTAAGACGGATAACTGTTTACTTGTGAATCAGAAAATTGAGCCAACTTTTTGTTTCCTGGACTCAAAATTGAGTCTATTTTTAGACTGAAACATTCAGGCTTTCTCTAGCTTTAACTTTGATACTAGAACTAGAAGCAGTGAGTCACCACACTTGACTCACGCTGTTTGCGTAATACCTTTTTGTTACGTTGTTTCTGTGTTTTATCAGATCTGTGTACTTGTATGACCAGTTTTGTCCTACAGTAGAGGTGGACTATTATTTGTCTTTGTGGGAGTCAGTTCTAGATGTAAATTTTTGCCCTCGAGGCTATTGATTTTTCTATGATTCTATATTTTTCTGTCCAGCCCTTTTAAAGCTTTTAATCAGAGGTGTTCAGGTCTGTTACAGGATAGTTATTTTCTCTCTTCAGTGTTGTGATGTAACTACTTTTCAACAAATAACCCCTTTTTTTAAATTTATTTTACAGACTTTGGCTCTGTCTTACATGACTGGATCCATTTCCAGGTAGAAGAAACTCATACAGTCCATGCAGTAGTACGTGAACCTCAGTCATTTTCCCTCTGAATTAACTGTGTGTTGCTCCTTGTTTTAAGCTATTATAACACAAAAGCAGTGTTTTTGGCTCTGGGGATCACTGCCGTCGTCTGCATCGCCGTCACAGTCTTCTGCTTCCAGACAAAGGTAGGGTGTGTGTGCGCGCGCACTTATCAGTTTCAAATGGACGCTGTGTGTTTTTTTGCAGTCTGTTAACAAGGCTGCTGCTGCTGGTTTGTCTTTCTAGGTGGACTTCACTAAATGCCAGGGCCTTTTCTGTGTTCTTGGGATCGTAATATTTGTGACTGGCATCATTACAACCATTGTGCTGTCCTTCAAATATGTGAGTTAAAGATGACGTGAACAAAAGGCTTTTTCCTGACAACCTAAGTTTCCATCATTGTAATGACTGTTTGTTGTTGCAGATTCTGTGGCTTCACATGCTTTATGCTGCTTTGGGTGCCATTGTCTTCACTATGGTAAGAATTTATTTTTTCCCCTTGTGGTACTACTTTATGTCACAGCCTCTTACAGAACCTGAATGTAATCCTGAATGTTTCTTATATGTCTTGCAGTTCTTGGCATACCACACGCAGCTGCTGATAGGAAACAGGAAGCACTCCATCAGTCCAGAGGAGTACGTGTTCGCCGCACTCTCCATCTACGTCGACATCGTCCAGATCTTCCTTTTCCTACTGCAAATTATCGGCGCTTCTACCAAATAGTCCCACCAAACTGGGTCAAAAACATACCGTGCTTTTTAAAACCTTTTGCTTTGTTTTCAGTCAGAATCATTTATAAAATCATGATACACTCCAGGGAAGGGCTGAATTTGAGGTTTAGTCATAGTATAGGTTAATCCTATGCACATAAATGCACTTTTTCTGGAATCAATGTTTGTCTTTAAGTAACTTGTCTTTAAAAATATTAATACAGTATAAAAACTGCAAATATCTATAGACACTGGAATGCCAGCTGCAACATTTACTCACTCCTGCTGGATTTACGTTAGGGCAGACAGTGTCGGAGCATTTTTCTCTGCATGTAGATGTAGATTACATGAACTTTGGTCACATCTCTATGAACATTAAGGAGGTTTTTGTTGTAATATCTGCCAACAGACAGACCCAGACTCTGGTTGGCTTTGAAGTACAGTGAGTGTGGGCAGTACATGTGTCATGATTTGTGATGTGAATCATTAACATTAGTCACTATCATTAGTCTGTTTCTAAATTTATTACAACTCAATCATTTTTCAAATATTAGGCGTTTTTCTATGAATCACTGAAGTGCTTTAAGAAATACTTTTGGAAGATGGACATCTTTGGATTCTTGTTGAGGGGATTGATACCATTCTCATGCTGATCCAGTACATATAAGACTACAGACGCTTAGCTTAGTTTAGCATAAAAACTGGAAACGGGAAACCAGCGAGCCTGGCTCCGTCTCTCTTTGTCTTGGCCTCGAGCAGTAACTTCCTGAAGTCTGCTCTGTAAGCTGTCATCTTTAGACTTATGCACAGATTAAACAAATAAGGTTTAACATGTTCATTTTAAGTTGCTGGTAGGAGGATTTTGTTACCTTTGGACAGAGCCAGGTAACGGTTTCCTAATCTCTCTGGTCTTAATGCTAAACAAAGCTAACCAGCTGCTCGCTCACTGCAACTATACTCACTGTCCAGATGGATCACCTCATCGAACTCTATTGTTTTAATTATCTGCATGTTAAAGGGAAAAATGATGTAATGGTAAAAAGAAATGTTTGCACTAACAAGTGTTCATGTGTCTAAATCATGATGTAACATGATGAAACATGTGGTACTGATCCTGATGACATTAGTATGGATACTACTTAGTATTGGCAGTATTGATACTCTGCCCAGCCCTGAAATCCAGCCCAGTGTCATGGTCTCATCAAACCTTTGCTGATGGTCGTAAATACACGTGTTGCTATATTCTAACTGTATTCACTCTGCATCACTACAGTGCCTTCACAATGTTCCTGATATTAGATTTTTTTTACTTTGAGAAGTACATGTACAGTACTCCAAAAGTTTTTTTTATAGTATTGTTACATACATGCCTGTTTATATATATATTCTTGTGTTACTGTCAAATTTGGGTTAGACACTGACTGAGTGCCAGCAGGGTGGGACTGTCCATACAGGACAACACCACAAATGCCACAGTGTTGAATTATTGGAACGTTCCCGGCAGTCATTGTGTTTCAGCTAATGTGGAACGTTCTTGAGATGATTAACCCCACCCAGCTGGTTCTCCACACATGTATGGACCCAAACAAAGTTATAACCCTTGAGTCAAAACAACTACGGCAAACATTTTGAATGTGTAGTACAGATAGTCAGTGTGCAGTTTGTAAATATGCATATCAGTAATGAGGAAAGCTGTTTCATATCAAATAAAGATTTGTATTTGTGAATTTTTTGGTGTGGTTCATATGCATCTGTAGCAGTGATAGATCATGTTTACATATTCACAAACGTATACATTTATTTCCTCTGTCATATTTATAGAACATCAGCATTATAGCCAATAAATATGTGATCATCCTTCAGACTCGATAATCTGAAAAAACAACCTCTGTTCTGATTAAGTGCTCAGTCACAACCACGTTCCTCCTCAGATTTCCTGCATCGGCCATTAGAAGAATCATGACTACCTCATGAAGCTGACATCTCTTCTGTTTTCAGTCTTTGGGCCATAGTGCAGGAATTATCAACCATCTCAGCAGTGACATTCAGGATATGCACGGGCACTAAAGGTCCGGTTTAACGTTCTCTGTGTGATGGCGGTAGCGACTCCCGTCGTATTCTCCCTCGTTTGCCCTTTTCATCCTCTGTCGAATCTTCAGCTGCTTCAGTCGGTTCTTGTCCACCTCTCTCTTGGCCAGGACGAAACCGATGATACCCGTTGGGAGGCCTATCATCCTGGAGGAGAGAAAACAATAGTTATTTTATTACTCATGATGAGTGTAGAAAACTCAATATATTATATAGTGTGGATGAGCAAATAGGATGGAAATGCAAAAAGTGAAGTTCAGTCGACCGTGTTCATGTTTCCTCCTCCTTCCTCCTCCCTCAAGGAATACACCTTGCAGTGATGGAGAGGCAGAACCTGGTAATGTTAGCTCAACACATAATTGTACACGTAGTGGCCAGTTCATTAGGTACACCTAATGAAATCTAATGCAGCCCTGCAATCATGGAGGTTTTCGTTTATATGAATGAGTGTAGATGTTGCTGTATTTCTACTCGACTCATGACTATAAACACCTGCATTGTTTTTCCGTCAGCCTCTACAGAATAGCTGTCTGCAGACAGCAGCACTTAGTAATCAGAATGGTAAGAATGAATAATTTAGTAGATCTGACACAGACCGAGGAAATGATAAACACTCCGAATAACAAACACTAAAGTTCTTTCTTAATTAGGGAATAATTTGAACAAAACCAAAGCAATCACACACTTTCTTAACCAACACTGCCCAGCAGCAGTCTTCACAGTGCAGTGTGATAATCATGATTAATGACTCTCATTGTACATTGCTCCTTTTTTGTTCATGTTTGGTACAAACATTCTGTCTTGTGAAAAATAATGGTGTAACGCCTAATATGAAGCAGGATTTAAATAAAAGTCAAGAATGTCATTGTGAACAGGTAGACTGAGGTACTTCACCACAGAAACAGGCAGGTTTACTGGACTCTATGAAGAAAAAAAGGATCTGACTGTTATATGATTTAGGTTCAAGATGAAGTCTATTTAATAATTTATTTATCTGAATTATGTGATTTAGGGAGCGACATTATTTAGTAAAATGTTCCTGCTTTCAATTGTCTTGAGGTGTGTGTTTAATAAGGGATCATTTTCTGTGACAGATTTCATGTAGAGCTTGTGACGAGGGGGGAAAGGATTTGTTTGCAATTTAACGCTGCATGTAAGAAAAGATGATCTGGAAAATGTACAAGCACTACAACTCTCTAGTCCATGTTGGATAGACTAGTATGACTTCCTCCTGCTACTATTGCTGTATGAACTAGATCAAATACTAGTATAGTTACATTTTAAAACACATTCATCTGTGCACTTTCATAAAGGTGTCACTAAAGTGCACATGAATGAAGAGAGGAGACTCACCAGGCATAACCAATCACCATCATGGGATTCTTGGCCTTTTTCTTGGGGATGTATTCAGGACCCTCAGATTCCTCCTCCTCCTCCTCCTCGGCTCTCCTCTCGGTTGTGCTTTGCGTGCTCCTCCGTGGCTCTGTCCTGGAGCTGCACAGGGAGGCAGCGGGGGAGACATGCAGCCGAAAACACTGACACACCGCCGGGGCTCGGGTGAGCAGCCACCGGCCTGGAACAAGGTGGACACCTATCGGGAAAGAAATCATTTATTCTTCAATGATATGACTTTCTGTTCCGTCTTGGACCTCCTGACAAAGAGGTTAGTCATTTAAAAACAATGAAAAGTCACCTGTGTTGTCCAAAATATATTAATTATTTATACAAAAGACAGTCACAGCTCCCGCCAAAGGCACCTTAGGTGTCACTTTTAATCCCCTCTCATGGCTAACTCTTCACAGAACATGTCACATTAATAAACTTCATATTTTACCTTTCAGTGCTGTCCTCACTGCACTCACGTAGGCTGCCATGTTTGTTGAATTACCTCTGTCGGGCATGCGCAGTCAGTGGCACGTCGTGTAAATACTGCCACCTAGTGGACAGAGTCGGCGCAGCGCTGCTATGAAATTATGAACGGCGCACAGCACAACTTTATGTCAACAATTTATTTATTAAACCAACATTTTCATTCACATCATGTCATAATTTTACAAAAAAAGGACATACAATATAACTTGAACGCATGGATGTATGCCTCTAATATACAGTTATAGATAAACATTGAGGGCAGGTCCCTTGACTAAGAGGCAAACAGACAGAAGCCAGAAAACAACTGGAAGAAACAGAGCAGCATATTTACAACAGTCAGCCTGACCTAAAAAATATATTGTTTTTTTTTTTTTTAAGAGCCACAGCAGAATCGCCTGTACAACAGAGATGATAAACTCACAAAACAAGTCTAATAACATCCCCAGTGCTACTATTATGTATGTGTTACATATGAGCATTCAGCAAAAAAACACCTTGAACATCCACTTTATTGTTGAGTGTTTAAAAAAAGATCAACAATCATGGAAGCTGTAAGAAGAGTGGCGAAAAAACTAAACAGGGATGACGGGAGGAGTTTAATCATCCAGGATGTAGTTGGGGTTGACGACCAGAACGACTTCTTTGTCCGTGCTTTCCGACTCGG
This sequence comes from Larimichthys crocea, assembly GCF_000972845.2. Classification (NCBI taxonomy): domain Eukaryota; kingdom Metazoa; phylum Chordata; class Actinopteri; family Sciaenidae; genus Larimichthys; species Larimichthys crocea. The sequence goes on from NC_040020.1 coordinate 13,877,088, forward strand.
AGCCCTTCAGCCCTGCCTGGGACAGCTCGATGAGGATGTGATCCTGGGGAAACAGATACACGCTGTCAGTTAGGTCCAAACTTGGCTTAGAGATACTTATCTGCTGGTTTGAAATCAGTTGTAGTGTTTGTTTTTTTTTAGACTGTGGACTCACGTAGTGCACCAGCCTGTGGAGGACCTTCTCTATCAGCCCCTTCTTGTTGACCAGCTCCTCCTCAGAGTCGATCTCTGACTCAATCTCCTTAAGATACCAGTTCACCACAGCACTTTTCTTCAGCTCTTCCTCTTCCTCAGCTGCAGCACAGGTATCAATGAAAAATGTTAGAATGATCAAAGAAAAAACAAACAGGTAAAAGGAATGAGGAATACTTTGGTATGAAGGGGGACATCTTACCTTCCTCTGCCTTGCGCAAATGCAGGACCAGCAGGTTGGAGATGCGTCTGTACTCGGTGAAGGACAGACGGAGAGATGGTTTGGGCTGGCTGCCTGGCTCAGCGTGGCCGTTCACACCGTTGACATGTCCGTTCACACCGTTGACGTGGGCATCAATTCCATTGACGTGTCCGTTAATGCCATTTACTCCATTAGGGACTGCGTTTACTGGAAAGACAAGTTTGCAATGGATTAAACCCGTGGATAAATTATAAAACATTACATGTTAATTTATACATTTGTCTTGAAGAGAGTGTGTTTATGTGTTAAGTACCATCTTCCTCCTGCTGCTCCTCCTCCTCCATTTCGTCCTCCTGCTCCAGGTTGATGTCGGGCGTCTCCACTCTAATGATGGATTTGTTCAGAAGACGGAAGGCTTCCTTCACATGTTTGGGCTGCACCTGAAGACGTACAGAGAAGGAAACAGTCAACACGTCGTATCATGTAATATTGCTTGCGAGTAGTTTAACTTAAAGGTTTTTGGCGCTCACCTCGTCACAGCAGTGCATGCGCGCCATGCCCTCAGAAAGGCGGATCATGCTCTCCAGCTGTCGCACTGTTATTCTCCAGGCAGACTTGGACACTCCTCCAGAGCTGTCACGCTGACGCAGACGCTTATACTGCTCGACGATGAACTCTTCGGATTCGCTGGAGATCTACAGATGCACACGTCAAATATGCGATGTTTAATACAAATCATACGAAGCGCACCCGTTGTCAAGCCTCGACAGACACAGGCTGTCGCACACACCTTAGGTTTGAACTGCCTTGCAAAGAGCAGGTATCTGCGGATCTCATCCAAAGAGTACAGTCTGTCCACGGACTCCTCTATGCGGGAGTGCAAGTCCACGATGCGCCTCGCAATGGCGTAATCGGTCACCTAGGATACACACAGAACGTACAGCATTAGACTAGGTCAAGAGAAGGTAATAGCAAGACAACAATGAGATGTGAATGAGGCAGACACAGTTTAAAATATAATGAATTGCTGTGTGCACGCATACCTCATTGCAGTCGTCCACCAGGATGAAGAAGAGGTCAAATCGGCTCATGATGGGGGCTGTCAGGTTGACGTTCTGCTTCAGACTCTTGCTGCGGTCGTAGCGCCCACCGACTGGGTTGGCGGCAGCCAGGATGGAGGTGCGAGCATTCAGGGTTGCCTAGCGGGGATGGAGGCAAAGTCGAGTTATTCTAGAGTAATCATCATGATCCTTAAAGACACGACTTTAACTCTTGAATGTATTATTTTAGCATTCGAGGCTGCTTACCTTGACTCCCGCCTTGGTGATGCTGATGGTCTGCTGCTCCATGGCTTCGTGGATGGCTACCTGGTCCTTGAGGTCCATCTTGTCAAACTCGTCAATGCAGCACACACCCTGGGGAGGAAAACACTGCCATCAGTATTACCGTATACACTTTACGGTCTCCTCCAGTGTCCTTTGTGACTCATAACACTCACATTATCAGCCAGCATCAGAGCTCCGGCCTCGATGACAAACTCGTGGGACTCCTCGTCTCTGACCACAGCTGCTGTCAGACCTGCAGCACTGCTGGCCTTGCCGCTGGTGTACACTGCTCTGGGGCTGAACTCCTCCACATGCCTGAACACACACAGACGCATTTAAATTACCATTCAGACTGACAGATCTGTGGGACAGTACATCCAGTCTAACTTTACTGGATTACGACGTGTTAGTTACTAGAAATGCGTCTGTGTTGCATTACACACTTGAGGAACTGGCTCTTGGCGGTACTGGGGTCTCCAACAATGCAGACGTTAATGTCTCCTCTCAGCGAGGTTCCCTCCATGGTCGTCTTGGGAACGCCTCCAAACAACATCAGCAGGATGCCACGCTTCACCTCGTCATTGCCTGAATAAAAACAGTCACCGTTAATCTGACAATCCACTGGTCTAATGACAACAAAGCTTTCCTGGATAGAGAAAAATGTTCTATGATGGTTCGAGCGCTGACCGTGGATGGTGGGGAAGAGGCTGGTGCACAGGTTGTGGTACAGGTTTTTGTCCTGGCTCATCTCAAACACTTTCTCCCACTCCTTCTCTGTCATCTGGCTCTTGATGCTTTCTGCTGTCTGCTCCTCCTCTCGCAGCTCCTTACCGCCAAACTACAACAAGGGAAAACACTCATTCGTAACTGAACACCAGGATTTATTTGCTTCTCTACTTTGGGTGAAAAGAATTCGATTACTATCATTCAGTTTTCGGCTTGTGTGTGTGTGTGCCTCTCTTACTCGTGGGTTGGTCGGGGCCACGTTGCAGGCCAGGAAGGCCAGTCTGTATGAAAGCTCTCTGACTCCCAGAGCTTTCAGCCCTCTCAAACCCTCAGACTCAAAGCCCTGGGGTCCTCCAGCGACGCGGGTGCTTGTCTCTGTCCGCACACCTGGAGGGAAGACAGCCATGAGGTGTCAAAAAAAAACTAACTAATATGATGTGTTCATGTACTTTAAGGTTAGGCTCAAAAGTGTGACGGTTCAAACCGTACCAGGAGTGCGCAGCTGAGAGACATCTGGTACAACAATGAGGGTCCCGGTGAAGTCACAGCGGTCTCCGGCCTGAGCTGTCTCCACAGCCTCAGCCCTCAGGACGATCTCTAGAGAACGTGGGATTGAACCACGAGGCAGCTCCGCCTGAGTCTCCTGAATACGCACCTGAACGCAGAGTTAAGACTGAGTCAGATACCTGTTCCCTGTGTATGTGCACACACACACACACACACACACACACACACACACACACACACACACACACACACACACACACACACACACCTTCTGGAAGTCGATGAATTTGGACTTGTGCGTGTCGAGGTGGAAGCGGGCACGGTTGTTGCAGACAGGGTTTCTGCAGATGGTCGGTGGGGAATATTTGAACTGCTGTGGGACGTCTTTGATCACAGCCTGGCAGTCCATGCACAGGAAGGTACCGCTCACCTGTAACCATAGCAACATTATTATAATCATGCTATAAAAAAAAACAAAAAAACCCAAAGAGCAACATCACTACATGTTTGTAGTAGACTGCAGGTCATCTTACCAGCTCAGGGTGTACTGGGTGTGTCCTCACCACCTGACCACTGATCCTCACCAGGGTGCCAATACGCATGGATGACAGCTCACGTATCCTTAGAGCACACGCAGGAACATGGTCATGTTTCATACATTGCTCTGCAAACGAATGCAACTACACCAGTGTGTGAATGCTCAGTGTCTCGTGTGTCTTACTTGTGTCTGGTGGGCAGATCCTCCAGGGCTACGTAGAACTCTTTGTTGAGAGGAACATTACCATGATCCCGAGCAAAGTTGCGCACAGCCCGACAGAGGAAGGGGTAAACTCTGAAAACACAGTCCTTCATGTTAGTCCACAGCTGTCTGTCATTCACCAGTATGTGTGTAATTATACATTAGTTTACTAGTGAAGACTCTTGGTAAACTGTTGATCAGAGATCAGTGAGGCTACAAGGGGTTCATGGTGTTAGCTGACCTGTAGTACTCCTCCTGGATGGTGGTGGCCAGCTCCTGGTTGAAGCCTTCCAGGTCTGTGAAGCTCACCAGCAGGGTGTTCCTCTCAGGCCGGATCAGCTCCTCGGCCTCCCGGACATATTTCACCTCCCCATCATCGGTCTGGAACCTGCACACGGAGAGAGAAAAATAATGAAATATAATACAGAAGATCAAAACAGCTTTGGATCCTGGTAGAAATGCACAATTATTATTATTATTATTATTTCAAATGAGGCATCGTGGGATCAACTCGTGCTCGGCTCGTTTCGGCCGACAACAACACAATGAAGCCTGCTGCTGTCTGACTTACTCCTCCAAGAAAGCCTGGAACAACTTCTGGCATTTTTCCGCCAACTCGTCTTTCACCATCTCCCCGGCATTCTCCGCGGTTGCTGTGGCAACATCCATGTTGAAACTCCGTCAAACTGCGATCAAAGATCCTCCTCAAAAAAAGTCACAGACCCGCACCGCTGCTCTCCGACACACACACGGGAAGCACGCTCGAGTCCTGACAACTGAGACACAGTTTCGCGCGAAAAGAGACACACGTGATCTTTGGCGCGCCGCTTTAGACCAATCGGTGACGCCGTGCAGATATACACCGGTTTGTAGCCAATCAGGAGCAAGTGACGCAAAGTCCGCTTGCTGTTTCCCGCGGTACGCTTCCTGCTTCAATAAAGTTGAGGAGGAAAAAAAACGGTGAAGACGAGAGAAGACAAAAAGTTCCCTTTGTCTGTGTGTGCATGTTTTTGTCCAACATCGTGTTTGACAAAAGACTAATTATCAGTGTCAAAGACTAATATCAGATGGCTTTCTCTAATCCTTCAAATACACTACATTATATATTACACTTTATATCATTATAATAATCTTAAAACAGCCAGATGTTATGGCCAACAAAGGGTTAATGTCAGTACATTAATTATTATCATCATGTAGGCTATATATCATTGTCAATGTGATTATAACATCTACTGTAACAACCGTACTTGTAATCAGAAATACTTTAATAATCTCAGGGGGAAATTATTTAATTCATTATTATTTAATTATTTATTATTTATTTATTTAAGCCACAAATATAATTTAGTGTTGCAGTTCCTCACTGTGGCCCCTGTGTGGCTCACTCACATCAACAGTGAACTCCACCAGTGTCAAGAGAAACACACAAAGTCACCACTGTAACATATCAGTGTCTGTGTTATTCACTCCAGGCATTGTGGGTTTGTATTTTCTCACTGTGACAAACATTTTAATATTTTAAGATCAAATTAAAGGTACAGTTAGTCTACTAAAGACAGTTAAAATACTTCAGATATCTGCATGTTACGGCTGTATGTGTCCCCTGGTATGATGTGCTTAAAAGCTCCTGTGGCAGTGTCAAAGAGAGGCTTTTGGCATGGGACCTACCAGACTTAATGCCTCTCAGATTGGGATTTTGCAGCTGTGTTGCTATTCTGTTTTGACTTTTGATAGTTTAATCTTGATATAGTGTCTTTGTTTTTTTATGTTAATGAATCATATTACCACTACACATGTAGTGTAGTGACTCTGAATGACCACTGGATGGAGCAGATTGTAAAAAAATAAATAATGCACAGTAGTAATACTTGTGGTTATATTGGCTATAAATATAAACAATAAATATATAAATATGACCGTAAAATCTTTGTTCATCATATGTATACAGTACAGGTCAAATTTGAGATTTTTGCTTCCAACTGCTGTGTCTTTGTGAGATGCAGAGAAGATGAACAGGTGGTATCTGCATGTGTGGTTCCCACCATGAAAATGTTTGTGCTTAGTGGGACAACCTCACATCTCCAAGCTATTAGACAAAGAAGGACTGTGCTCCTCGACAAACACACAACCCAAACCCAGTTGAAATAATTTGGGATAAGTTTGACCACAGAGTGAAGGAAAAGCATCCAACAAGTGCTCAGCATATACAGGAACAACTTCAAGACTGTTGGAAAACCATTCCAGGGAGATTCCTCTTGAAGATGACTGAGAGTGTGCAAGGCTGTTATCAAAGCAAACGTTTGCTACTGTGAAGATACTGTGAAGACTGTAAAATATAAAACATATTTTGCATATCGTAATTATTAAATATAATTAGATCAGTACACCATTTGTTCATGTCTCATGAGAGGAGTTGAAATGATGACAAACATAAACAAACACTTAAATATCCTTGTATCTGCTCATAACTACAATATTTGATGATATTATCAATGTATATTACATCTATAAGTGTTTATATACTGTTGATGAATGCTGATTGGGTTTTAAAGTCAGAGGTCAGTGCGTTGCTCAAGGGCAGTGGCAGGATGATTCATCTGGTCTATTTAGTGCAGAAAAAGGGGAAAACTCATAAAAGGTCCACTGTCTGAAAGGTTCAGTCCTAGCACCACCTGTGACCGACAAACACTGATTTCTCTATTATTCCATTAATTTCTATTTCTGTTCCCACATCATTCTCACGTCTCCACCTGCTGAGGTCAATACAAACACTCCCGACAGGCTATTGGTTTCACCTGTCACATTGTATTAATCCACCAGGAAGAAAGCAGGAAGTTGTTGCAGGCCATTTGGATGGAGCCCAGTCTTTCTCTCCCTCTTTATTTCTCCTTTTGTTGACCTCTGGTTTTCCCACGATTGTTCAGCAGCAGGAAACTCAGCCTGTCCGAATATGAAGGAACCTGACCATCTGTAAGCAAGCACACACACACACACACACACACACACACACACACACACACACACACACACACACACACACACACACGCACTTTAAACCCCCAACACTCACACATGTGCACCACAAGCGCCCTGAAGGTTGGTGAGGAGGATTTTTAAATCATATTTGCCTCTCTGAAAGAGTCATTTCCTTGTATTTGTATTCACACGGTGACACATTTTCATTGTTTTGGTGGTGTACTCCTGCACATCAGTCTAGACACGAAGCAGTAACTGAGGTTCACGTGCTGAACATTCAAGTTCATGGGTGTTCACATTTGTGCTGTAAGAACAGAAGAGGCCCTGTAGCCTCTTTTTACACTCAATTTTAGGACAATACAGAGAGTATATCAAACATACTGAACAAGCAACCAAGCAGCATTTTTATGGCCAAACAATGTAATATTCCTGCCTGGCAAAGTAAATACACCTAATTTGTTTCACATCCTGCGAACCCAACTGAAGGCAAAAAAAAATCCCCTAAAACAAGCAACCAATAGGTGTCTGCTGATGTCTGTGGATTATACATTTAGACAGTACTGATTGCGAAATATTTGAACCAAATATTGAATTGAAGAATGAAATGAAGTAAAACCCCTAAATTAAAGCACTCTAACTTTTCATTATGAATGTTATTAATATGCTGGGGTAGAAAGCAAAAAAAAAAAAAAACATGTCACTATGGTAATAATTTGGGCCCTTAAATCATGCACAATGAGCAATAAATAGACCACTAAACCTGCTTGTTTCTGTGGTAATGGCTTTGACTTACCTAAATATAACTGTTCAAAATGAGAAAAAAAAGAAGTATACAACACTACACTATGAGCACTGCTGAGTAGTTGTGTGAAAAATTTATTTTTTTTAAAAACATGTAAAGGAGTATGATTGTTTCAGTTTTGTTTAAAATGTTTTATAATTAAGAAAGAACTTTAGTGTATTATTTAGAGCTTGATTTCTTAAGGCTGCTGGTTTATCTCCTCAGTCTGTGTCAGTCTTATCATTTTAATTATTGAATGCTGTTGTCTGCAGACAGCTGTAATGCAGAAACTGATTAATATTGCAACAGTCTGATACATATCTTTGTGATGTTTGTCTCAGTCGCAACCTCTACATAGAATCTAACACAAAAAATGGTCCCCAAAATGGTGTGATGAGCAATAAAATATGAAACCGTATCACATATTTGTTTTAATTAAGAAAGGAATTTTGTGTAGCTTAATTTCTGAAGGTAAATTTAAGTCCTAGAGCACAGTGGTATGCTGCTGGTTTATCTCGTCTGTGTTGGCTCTACTAAATTATTATCAAGCCATTAATATTGCAAGAGACTGACAGAAAAACAATGAAGATGTTTATATTAATGAACAAGAAGTCAAGTAGAAATACAGGAGACACTAGAAGATAATAGACTGATTTATTAGGTACACCAAGGTCTGATGCAACAGTCCTGTAAAAAAAAATGCAACCTTTATGAAGATTATATAATCTATATTATAATGTCACCACTCATTCATATAAATGGGGAAAAAAACACACGCAAACTACAAACAACAACTTCACAAATGACCATAAAGTTGATTCAACACCTCTTTGAAACAGATTCAGTACAAACCTTCATGATTGCAGGGCTGTGGTGTGTGTTGTGTGTACACGGCATAGTATGTGTTCAGCTAACATTTCCAAGTCCTGCCTCTACATGACTGTAAAGTCTATAGTTTAAGCATGCTAATGGTTTCTAATTAGCACTAAGTACAAAGTACAGCTGAGGCTGCTTTTCAAGCCAAACTAAAGCTTTGGGCAGATTGTAATGTTGACCCGATGGCATAAATTAAGAGATCATCAGAGTTATTACAGCTCCTGAAGGGATCGTGAATGTGTGTAGCAGATTTCACTATAATCCATCCAATAATTATTCAAGTCAAAATCACAAATGTGAACATTAAAGTCAGAGGATCACTAAGGTCACTAGGCTTCATCTTCTGGAGACCATGAACATCTTTTTTTAGAAATTATATGGCAATCAATTCAGTAGTTTTTGGAATACTTAAATAAATGAAAGTTGATGAGTATTAGTTCATTTAGTCTCGCCTTTCTTTGATTTGGGTGCTTCTATTCAAGATTAAGACTGAGGGTGTATGGTTTGTTAAAACATGCAACTTACAGAGACATAAAACTTAAAAAATATTTAAAAATCTATAATTTGGTCATTATGATTTGTATAATTCATAAGCGCTAACATCCTGCATTTCAACACTTTACAGATCTACTGTTTGCTTTCACGTCACCACCGTGCCTGGTTATTTGTGTTGATAAACTGATTTATTTTGTAGCAGCTCTCAGTGTTGGTGAGTGCAAAGCCACTCAGGCGTTTGATTGTTTTAGCTGCTTGTTTTTTTTCCTAAAATGAGCAGCAGGAAGTCTTTCCTGTTTTGAATACACTATGAATAGAAGAGAAGTGTGTGTCTGTGTGTTTGTGTGTGTGTGAAGGAGAGAGAAGGAGAACAAAATACAAGAAAACAGGTACAGGTTTTTTTTTATGCCGACATTTACTATCAGTGTAATGATTCTACACATCTCTCTGTATCTCTAAAGCCACATATGCACGACAGGATAAGTGATGCACACACATTTACTCACACACACAGTCAACCTGTCATTGTGGTGCCGACTTACTGTATTCTTCCCTTACGTCTGTCTCACAACACTCCTCTTCATCCTCCTCCTCTTCACTCCAGGAAACAGGACACAGTAAACTTCCAGCTTCTGTTTCTCCCACTTCCAAGTGGAAGTAGATATGTGGGAAGCACTTTGTATGTGTGTGTTTGTGCGCATTAAAGCAGTGGAAAAATGGACCTCCTGACCCCATTATGCTCCTCTCTCACGTAGAAGAAACTGTTTATATCATCAACATGAATCTAGCTCGCACGACCCCCAAAACACTGACACAAACACATCCACAAACACCCTCATAAACACACACACACAGACACACTCATGCGTGTGACTCAGTTACACCTGGCCATCACACATTTTAAAAAGCGCAGTTTCATTTCTTGAAAGAACCGTGAAACGCTCCGGATCAGTGGATTCAGATGGCAGGCGCCTGAGTGATTATGAATAAATACGAAGGGAGAGCAGCTGATGATAATAAGGATTAGGAGAGCACAGCCCACAACTGATTTCAACACTTCAACACAAACAAACTTTATCTGTAAACCAGGATCTCACACCGAACAAGAAGTAGAAATTGTAGTGTTTCCAAAAAAATTATCTTGATTTACAGCCTTGGACAATAGTTGGGAACTGTTAGCTGACAATTAGACCGTGTATGACCAAAAAGATTTGATTGAGGATGTGTGAAAAGAAAGAAGAAAGCTTCCTTTTCCACCTTTCCTGTGCATTTTAAATGTGTTATCTGTGATAAAGCTGAAAGTAAATAATTCAGTCTACCAAGTCAGCTGACTTGGTAGACTGAATTATTTGTGTAATTTGGGTCTTTATGAGATCTGTGTCACCCACAGAGGTGATGAGGGTGGCAGGATGGCATGCTGTTTCACTCAGGAAGTAAGAAACAAGAAAAGAAGATGTTTTCACAAGTGTTGGTATTTTGTTTAGTTTATTACAAACACAGTATATAACAAGTACTGCAGCACAAAACAAATCTAATAACAGTGAACCCCACAGTGAGGGAGAAGACAAGTCATGGACCAGCAGACTGCTTCTCACTTTCTCTCTCTCTTACACACACACACACACACACACACACACACACATATATATACATATATACATATATATACACACAATGTATACACATAGATACAGCACAAGCAAACACTAGCTGGAATGTAAACTGGAAGACTCAGACTCTGTGGTCGTGGAGGCCCCGGGGCGTCTTCGTGGTAGGATCTTCAAACTAGAGGCTCGGCTCAGTGTGAGGGCCCTGCGGGCCGAACTCTTGAACCCAGCCCCCAGAAAGGCGTACAGCAGTGGATTTAGGCAGCAGTGTGCAAATGCCATGGGCTCAGCCACCGCTAGCCACACACTCAGGATGGCCTCCAGGCGACAGCTGCGGGGCAGGACCTCCAGGCGCAGCATGGAGTCCACAGAGATGCCTGCTCCATAGGGCAGCCAGCACACGAAGAAGCAGAGAACCAATGCGATGGTGGTCCTGACCGCTCGACGCTTCTGCCTCTGGCCCCCCAGGGGGCCTCGGGTCAGCCTGGTGACAATGACGCAGTAGCACACCAGGAGGACAAGGCCTGGAATCACCAGACCCACCAGGACCAGCTGCAAGTGGAAGACTGCAACCCAAAGAGGAGCGTTGTCTGCTGGGTAGAATCGCTGGCAAAGGGTGGCCCCTTCTCCTCCTTCTTGAGTCCGAGCAAATATCAAGTCAGGCACTGCCAAGAGGGCAGCAGGCAACCAGGCACCTGCAGGCAGAGAAGATAAGTAAGGAACTGTGGGAGAAGCAAGTAAGGAAGAGAAAGGGTTTGAAAGGGAGAAAGCATCAAAAAAGCTAATTAGTCTTTTGATACTCACCCACATAAACCAGTCTGTGTGCCAGCAGCTGCCTCAGCCCACCAGTGTTGGTGTCCGTGGCTCGGACTACTGCCAGGTAGCGGTCCAAGCTGATGAACGCCAGGATGAGCACACTGCCGTACAGGTTGACCGTGTAGATAGCGTGCACACCAACGCAGGTGACTGCTCCGAAGCGCCAGTCAGCCATGGCTGCATCCACGGCCCAGAATGGCAGTGCCAGAACAAAGAGGAGATCTGCAGCTGAGAGGTGGAGGCGATACCGGTCTGTGAGGCTGCACTTTGATCTGCGGACAAAAACAGGAGTGCAAATCCAATGATTAGGCCTATTAGTTATTGTCAAGGACACAAAGAGCAAACTGGAAGCAACAGCCATCCAACCATCCTCTCACCTGCGTTGGCAGCCCAGCACTATGACGACCAGGCCGTTTCCGGTGATGCCCAGGGTGAAGATGAGCGCGTAGACCACAGGCAAGAACACCTGCTGCAGGTCAGTAGTCATTATGTGCTCCACCTCACAGGGCTCCTCGAGTTCCACCCCGAGGTCTCCAGAACCAGAACCAGAACCAGAGCCTGTGTCATTGTAGTCGTAATCCAAGACGATGTGCTGGAGACAGATGTTAGAGGATGAGGAATTAAAGGAAAAAACAACATCCTAAACAGAGATTTGTGTATTACACATCATGAACTATCTTACCTCATAGTATGACATGATGGGAGTTCCACTCCTTCCTCAGCAGAGTGAAGTTGAGATTTCTGTCTGCATGGGTTATATAGTCGTGTTTATGCTCCTCCTCCCAACAATCCTACACATCTGTGTTCCTGCTGAAACGTTTTTCCTGTTTTCGAGGTGTCAGGTGCTGATAGTGGTTCTATCACAGGATACTCTGTTGTGTGAGTGTGTGTGTGTGTGTGCACTGTTTGAATTGTTTCTGGCCCTGAGACCTCTGGTTTGTGATAATCTGGATCTATTGGCAATAGGAAAGAAACAGACAATGTGTAAAGTGTGTGAAAGAGACGGTATCTCTCCAACCTCCACGCTCTGTCAAATCAGGACAAGCAGCAGCAGGAGCTTCATACAGTACTTGGGTTTGCGTCACTGTCTTATATGATGCATGAACATGCATGAGGGGGTGACACAGATAAGGGGGGAGGATAAGGAACGTGGTATTCTGCAAGTGAATGGGAGATGATTATCAGTTCTGTTCTGGTGAGGTTGTTAGACTCCAGCTTATCTTTCTCTGTTAATGAACCATGAGTGTGCCTTTGTGATATTAATGTGTCACCTTTCTGAGAACAGAATCACATTACAACACCAAAGCAAGCAGGAGCACATCCCACTGAAGTCTCCCATTGTCAAGCATTACAGAATAAACTGACCAATTTAAAAAAAAAAAATGAATTTAATGGATGAATTTTAAAACACAATGTTGATAGATTAAAAATTTATTTAATTTGTCAATTCATAATTCTATTTCTCAAATAAATAAATTAGAATTGAAAACTTCTAAATTGTACTTTGTGTCTTTCCAGTTCCATCATGTCCTCATTTGCTTACCACTTTAACATTTACAGTTTCGATTTGATATTATAACGTTTTAATATAAAAAATGTTTAAGATGCACAGAGCAATGACCGGTGCTCTGATTGGCCAATCAGCAACTCATTCCATCATTAAACAGAAAGTGCAAAGGTTACACTTTACACATTACAGTAAGTCATCAGTTCAATTTTAACGTTATATCATTGTAAAGAAGATATCAAACTCTATCATCATACATCCATGTGCGTGACGCTGAGTCGGTCAGCAGACAGATTTCCTGGCTTGGTGCTAACAGTTCTGCCTAAATCCTCATCCTCTCTCAATACATTAATCCCATAAGAAAACATCAACACCCCCCCAGCACCAAGAAAAACAGTCAAACCTTCAAGACTGAACCTCATCCCCTCCTTTCTTTCTCTTTTCGACACCCTTCCTCTACATTCACTGGTATCAGCACAAACATCTCGAAAAATAACACTCCTCAGATGTGGAACACTGACTGACGCGAAGGGGCCGGTTCCTGGCTTATCTGATGGTCTTAATGGACCTTTTTGTTTCACAGCAGCCATTTTAACATGAAGTAGTAGGGTCAGCACAGGTGTTACCAATGATACTAATTAAGGTCCTGTTCCATTTAGTGCAGCAGAGACTTTCCAGTGAGCACAACATGCACCACAGCAGCACCCTGACTCTGTTTGACCTGAATGGAACGGGACCTGAAATTAGTATCATTGGTAACACCTGTGTTTACCTATTGTTTCATGTCAATATTACCGTTGTGAAAAAGGTCTAGTGCTGTTGCACTGCTGAGGTTTTTTTTTCTTAAAAGCTGAGCTGGAAACACCCAAGTTTAAATAACAACATTCATTACAGGCTCTGCTTCATTTAAAAATAACACATTAGTGTTAACGTTATTAACTCTGCGTGTGCTTTCTGTGGAAAGGCACACTGTGACGCAGGGCTGATATACTGTAACTGGAGAGCTGATTCCTTCATTGTGGCACCACCATGTGGACATTTGGTGAAATGGTTGCACATTGTACCATGAGAGGTGTCTAGATCAGTGCTTCTCAAACTTTTTACATTGTGTACCACCTCAGAAAATATTAGGCTGTCCAAGGATCATCGTTAAAATACAGCAGTGCCAGCTCACGCTACTCAACTACAGACAGTTTACAGACTTATTATTCCTAATAAGAAGATTATTTAGTGTTTACTGATACCGATCGAAGAACCAAAACTGATTTTGTGGAAAAGTCCTCTTCCAAATAGTTCCATGTGCATGAATGTGACTTACTTACATCTTATCAGGCTGATTTTAAATATTTACCTATTTTAATTTGTGTTCAATTTGTTTGAATTTCTCTAATTTTAAATTACACTTGTGTCATTTTACCTATCTACCATTACAGGGAGGCACCACCAGTGGTACATGTACATGAACCAGTGGTCTAAATAAACAAATCTCTTACAATTGCAACCAGAAATGACTCATTCAACAGTGTTTTATCATTCATAAACAATGGGCCGAGATACACTGTGTCCCAAATTTACACTAACTATTAAATGTACATAGTACACTTGTGTTTATAGTTATTTACTATCTATCTGCCGTCAGACTTCAGACTGTCATTGCCAATTAAATGTAACTTCATTTTTTGCATTTCCGAATACAACTTCCATATCCTTATTGTATTGTGGGACAACTCTTCTAGTGTGAAGGCACTAAAAACTCAAAACCTGCTAAATAGCATGTCCTAATACACTTTTTAAACTGTAGTATAACTAGTGGTACACAAGCTCCCATGAAAGGTATGCAGAGGAAGAAGAGCCCAAATGTGATGTGGGGATAGTAAGCAGAGGTAAAAATGAAAAACACTGTAGTCATGACTCCAAATGGGAAATATTAGGAAGAGGAGTACAGATCAGTTGTAACCCTTTTCCACCCAAGTAGCTCAGGTTCTTGGACCAGTTTCATCACGGATTCAACAGTCAACAACAAAAATTGTTCCTGTTATGGAATTTTCTATCCTTAGGTTACACATGGTCACGTGTGAGCCTTGTGGTCCTCGGCAGTATTAATTGTTTGTCTTTGACTAGTTGCCACCATATCTCAACACTGTGGTGGCTGGGGTCGAAGAGACCTATTGCTGCATTCTTAGTCATAATAGATAGCTTGACATTGACGTTCCAATCTGCGTAAACAGACATCTGTGTCTCCAGACTAGATTATGCTGACAATAACACCTCCATGGGTAAAGCCATTCTCTTTGACTAATTCAAATATAGTATTTGTGGTGTGATCTTTGGGTTGAAAGTTTATCCACCATCACGAGTTCGTCAGAATGCGAGACCGACTCAGGCACTTCTGATGAACTTTGAGAGCGTCTCTAGTTCTCCTTGGCCAAGCGTCAATAAATAATACAGCATAAGACATCAGAGGCTCCTGAACACTTTCTTCCCTCCTGACCTTACCATTGACCTTTGACTTCAGCAATTTCTCCACAACAATTGGCGTCACGAACAGGATTTCAACAGAACAAAGACGTGGTAAGTGCAAAGTTTTATTACTATGCCTTACCATGTCTGCGTTTGACGAAATCATGAAAAACTATGTGCTTATTTAACCTGCCTGGAATATAAAAACATCTAAGACCCACCAGGGAGTCAGGAGCTTCAGTGTCTTGGGGACAATGTCCTGGCTGAAATCTCTGGCGTTGTTTGGAACGTATGTGTCATACAAACATCCCAGTTAGATGTTCAATTCGGCATATTGATTTAAAGTGAGAAAGAAGAAAGCTGACAATGGTGTAAAAAAAAAACGAACATTAAAAATAAATGGAGCTGTAACAACAATTGATTACAGAGCAGTGTACAGTGTGTGGATCTGAAGGGGGGCAGGTTGGGTTTATGACCCACTGTGTTGCCACTACGTGGCTGTTGGTTTCCGGGGCAGTTACGGGCTGCACTCGGCACAGAGAGACCCACCTGAGGTTTAAACTATGGAAAAGACATGTTCGGGGGAGTTTAAATACACCCTTGTTTGAATCAAGATCAGAGATCAACTACTCTGTGTCCTTTGGAAGACGGTTAAATGTGTATACACTGGGAGCGAAAAAGAACTACATTTTCGTCTTTTCACCTCAGATCACCACTGCTGTAGTTAGAAAGGTGTGCAGACCTTTGATGCTGCTGTATTGTGGATTGAAATCTGTCTATATGTGTAAAGTCTTAATGCGCAAGCGAGCATAGGTAACAATCTGTCCAAAACAGTAGACAAATCTGAAAACATGCAAACTGACTCAGCACAAGCTAAGTCAAAGGCAAAATATTTTTCTGTAAAAAATCTAACAACCAATGTGAAATTAGATGGTCAACCTGTCATTGATAAGCAGTGTGCCAAAACAAACAAACACACACACATGACCAGGCATCACAGTTTAAGGTGATGTTTTCTGTTGGAATTGTCGGTAGACTGGAAGGATGGGATTACGTGTCTCCGTTCACTTCTCTTTTGTGTGAATAGATGAATGGCATGTGGCCGTATGAGGGAACATTTGAGAAAGAAAAGCTGCTAATGGCTGAGATAAATGTTAACCCTAATGGTGGAAATCCATCCTGTGATTCCAGATGCATTCAAGAATGTATGCAAGTGTGGTTGACTGGTCTGTAAAAAGATGTAGTGGTGGTGTGAGAGTGAGTGACAAAAACTGCAAGTTTGAATCCAGTGTCTTAAAAAGGGAATTGATCTAAGGGCCAAATGTGTCAATGCCTGTCATGCCTGTACTAGAAGCTAAGTTGCAAACTAGAGCTTTAGAAGTGGCTAAGATAAAGCAGCAACATGTTGATAATTTGGGAAATTGTGCAAAAGCTATGATGTATGGCTGGGCAAAGCGCCAAGCCAAGATTCCTGCTCCCCATGATTTGTTGAATATTTTAGCCGAGGTCGTGCTGGAACAACAAAACAATGGAAAAGCGCTCTTTGTCTTTCCGCAACTTTCAAATACAAGGCCCTCTTGCAATGTTGACATACTGTAGATGAACAACCAAGCACATCACAAACTAAGGCAGAGGATGAACTTTTCATACTAACAGCTACAGTAGTGAATTAGAAAGGAAAGTCAAGATTACGCACAGACAGGAGAAGGAAGACAGCAGACAGTCTAATGAGTCAGAGTTAGAAGGAGAAGGAGCCAGACCCAGAGAGGAGGAGCCTTACACAGACTTTAGTGACGAGGAAGTGCAGATTGTAAAGCCAAAACAAAACATCTCTGCTCTCCCTCTTCAAGGATTATACCTTTAAAGTTAGCTCTGTTCAACTTCATTCAAAAAAGTAACCTTTTTACTTAAAAGGATATAGGTTATTTCTACTGCAAAGAAAAAATGTTTCAAGTGTTTGAAGTTAAGTATCCTAACAATCATCACATACTATTTTGGTGTAGTACAATCGTCATCAAACTTGATTAACACATGTTTAAAACTTGCTCATTACGAATCGATAATTGTGCAGTTTGTGCTCAAATAATAATAGAAATAACCGTATATGTCAAGCTAAAAAAATCAAACTGGCTCTACTTAAAAGCACACTTTGTTTACACTACTACATAAATGCCTAAATCTGATGTTACACTCGATTAGGCAGACCAGAAACAAAGAGGCACATAGGAAAACAACTTTGCTTCTTCCTCTGAAGTGTCACAAACATCTTCAATAAATGCTTGTAAAAATAATGATTGACAACATAGCACTTTGAAAACCACGGACTTCTGAGTTCATGAAAGAATACCAGAAAAACACTTAATCCAGTTCACTTGCAGAACTGAGTGGATCTTATGTTAAGATGAGTTTGTTTCCGCTACACAAAGTGGGATATTTTCAAATATCAACTAGCTACAGAACTTTTCAGTACGTTATTTTTCTACTCCTTATTATTATCAATAATTATTATTATTGATATTGTTTTAAGTGAGGCTCTTATCATTTAACAGAAAAATACTTTATACAGACAGCACCAGGACTAAATAACAATAAGAGCTAATAGAGTTAGTAAAGAGTGAATAATCAAAATGAAGCTTTGAGGCTTTAGATTAGTCACATACAATTATTTTATAAGATTTCAGCATTGAGGGACAATCACGCTACATTCATGATTTTGTACAGTCAAAAGCAAACTAACAAACAAAAAAGTATTGATTATCATTACAACTAACTATAGTAACTCACGGTACTAGAGGGAGAGACGCTAAATAAAGGCGTTTACACAGATATAGGCTACTTCAGACTATAGTTGTTATTTCACACATGTACTGTAGCACACAAAAGGAGAGACTCTATGTCAGATGAGTTCTCACATGTTAAAGTTTACAAACCAAGGTTCAAAATGAGAACACAGCTCTGTGACACAGTAAAACGTATTGAGAATGTCACATTGGACGAGTCCATGCTAGCTAAGCAGCTAAACGTTAGCGCAGATGCTCCATGTTTTGATCCCACACCGGGTGGGTCATTACACTGTTATTGGTCATGCGGGCGCACGCTGTAAATAGTACTATTGGCTGTGCTGAGCGTGACAATCTGTTAATAAAAGATCAGCTTTCAGCCAACATTTTTTCTCCTCGGATCTGCATTGATCTCACAAGTGGCCTCAGTGAACTCTGAAAGAAGGAAACAACGGAGAACTTTGATCCATGTGCCATGTAGTTTGCCCACAAGCTCTCCAACATGTGCTGGCACGTGTTGCACACGGACCAACACATGTTGGAAGAGGGGTGATAAATGATGTTATTTGCCCAAAATAGTTTGCGCATTACACTAGTTTCACAAACGTTTGAAGATAGTTGTATGACGTGCCAACAGACCAGATGGAAGAAGAACACAGTGAAGCATGACCATCTGGAACCTCTGTCAGGTTATTTTTGTACATTTGCAAATAGGCTGTACATATGAAAAGTTGTTAAGGCAATAATTATTTGTTAGTCATAACTGAGCGATTCTCAAAGTGAGTTGAGGGTTTCACAAAAAGAAAAGAAGACACTAGAACAGTTCTTAATTGTCTGCTAAAAGAGGTGATCCCCAGGTTTGGGGTGCCACAGAATATAGATAGTGACAAAATTTAATTTTTGTTTAAAAAATCATGCAGGATCTGAATTTTAGGGTTCAAGTTGCAGTTGCATGTTCCGTATCACCCACAAAGTTCTGGTCAAGTTAAAAGAATGAACGCAAACTATCAAAGAACAGTTGACCAAAACAGTACTAACAATAGGTCTGAAATGGCCTGGTGCACTGCCTATTGTGCTGTACTCCATCTAAAGTGCACTAAGTGCAACAACAGAACTGAGTCCTCATGAGATGTTAATGGGGAGACTACACCAAACAAAACTTCTCTGCTTTGGACGGATGAGTTTATGGCTGAATATGTAAAAAGATTAACTGATGTTTTGAATTTTATCATTACAGGTGTCTGAACGGCTCACAAAACCAATGGAGGAACCAATTCATCCTTTTAATGAAGAAAATTTTGTATTAATCAAATAACAAAAAAAAAATGTTTTTGTCTCCGAGGTGGAACCAGGTGTTGGTGACAACGAGGACTTGTATTTCTTGCGCTTTAATCAAACTGCCTATTAACCAAACTAACCAAACTATTAACCCTGTTATGTTTGACTGTCCAATTGACAGATGTGATGACTGTTATATTGTTCACCCCCTGACTTTCTCTTAAGGTAAATGGTCGTGGACAACGCATGATAAAGCTCTGATTAAGACGGTGCTGAGTGCACCCGGGTAATGAACATTCACAGCTGCAGTACCTTTGACTGAACCTCTGGATCTGTGGTGTTTCACTCAACAGCCATGAAAAAGTTATCCTGATTATAAACTGTGGGCTGTTAATTACCAAGATGTTCCAGGGGAAGTACAGAGTGGTAAGATCTGTACTATGGTGAAACTGATAAGGACGATAGTTTTCTATATATTGGTCATTTTTCTTCCATAAATACACTCGAGGTAGCCAAACCTAAATCAACAAGGCGTGATAGAGGTACAGCTGAAGTTTCTCAAACTCTAGTGCAAAAAACAAATTCGGTCCTCAGTCTAATGATTGATTATGCTTGTGATCGTAATCTCAGTAACTGTTGGCTATGTCAAAATATGCCTTCGCCCATACACTCACCAAGTCTCATCCAATTCCATTCACTAGAGCGGATTATAAAGTGTTCAACTGGAATGATTTGGCCACGAGATTTGAGGATGAAGCAGATGAGTGATATACTCCTGCCTACCCTGTAGTCTCCACATAATACTGAAATTGCCTTATACGTTGCTAAAACAGTCAATGAACAGTACCTACTGAGCAGTTTCAATTATACTACACCTTTTCGCATTAATCATATACAAATGTATGTAAAATTAGGTTTTGAATATAGAGTTCAAATAGTTCTGGCCCAAACTGTTCAAAACCTCTTGGAAATCAGGTGTGTGTGGCTGCCAATCCGGTGGGTAAGGGGTATTAGGATTCTGAAGGTTTTGAGGAAAGGATTTAAGGCTTTGGCCTGGATAATCTTTCTCTTGGTGAAGTTGGTGAAGAGGAGACCTATTGGTCTGTAAATGAATGGTGTCTATGGAGCAACAGGGGGTTAAGTGGATGAATAAAAATAAATAAAATTGAGAAGAAATATTTTCTATCTTCGGGGATAAAATCAGTTTTCTGTTAGCTGTGTGTTCCATTTTAGGTTAACTTTATGTGATGATTCTGGCTTTACTGGTTGTTTAGTATTCTAAAAGATGTGATTTTTAATCATTTAGAAATTGCCATTTTATTAATCAGTTTTAAAATCTCTTTTCAATGATGGTTTTCACAGTAATGTAATACATGTTTAAAAGTTCAAAGCTACAATTATGTTATGATGATATGCAACTGATGGATAACGACTGTTCATGAAAATATTCTACGAAGATGGATTCCACGCCACCATGCATCCTATGTGCTAGTAACCTCTCCATGGTGGTGACCCTCTACTGTACATAATGTACACGGGTCGAAGATTTTGCGATATCTTAATTTCAACGATGATTGTTGTGATTGATTTAAAAAGAGAGAAGAAATTTGCTCTAAAAATGTTAAATCAATTGTTTTATGGAACCCCTTCTAATTGCTAGGGTTTTATCTACTAGGTGAAATAATACATTTGATCTTTCTCCTCTCCCAGTGGCATATTTGCACATGATCTGTGACCTTGACGTTCCAATCTGCGTAAAGAGACATCTGATCTGTGTCTCCAGACTAGAATGTGTTGACAATAACACCTCCAAGGGTAAAGACATTCTCTTTGACTAATTCTGGGGCGTATAGTATTTGTGGTGTGATCTTTGGGTTGAAAGTTTATCCACCATCACGAGTTCGTCAGAATGCTAGACCGACTCAAGCACTTCTGATGAACTTTGAAAGTGTCTCCAATTCTCCTTGGCCAAGCGTCAATAAATAATACAGCACACCTGATTTCCAAGAGGTTTTGAACAGTTTGGGCCAGAACTATTTGAACTCTATATACAAAACCTAATTTTACATACATTTGTATATGATTAATGCGAAAAGGTGTAGTATAATTGAAACTGCTCAGTAGGTACTGTTCATTGACTGTTTTAGCAACGTATAAGGCAATTTCAGTATTATGTGGAGGCTCCTGAACACTTTCTTCCCTCCTGACCTCACCATTGACCTTTGACTTCAGCAATTTCTCCACAACAGTTCCCATAAGGAATAAACCTGCCTCCTCATGAACTGTCTGTAGCTGAACAGTGTCGCCTTGTGCTGCTGCATTTTAACGTCTGTAATACTGCTGGTACTCAAAGAGATTAATATATTCCGAGGTGGTACGTGGTGTGAAAACTTTGAGAAACACTGAGGGACACATCTAAAATAATCTTACTGAAAGTTCTCATGGATGTGTACTGGTGATGAAAATGTTTAATCTGTCATGGCATACATGTTGTATGAAACTTAAAGGGCATTTTAAAATGTAATAAAATAAATAACGTGGAACTTAAGCAGAACTTTGCCTACAAAACTCGCATACACTAACAGATATTTGAGCTCAGTAAAAAAGTAAAAGACTTCAGGTAAATGCCAAAAAGTAACTGAACGGTAGCCAGACTTAACATACACAGAAGATATATATAAAAATTTTACCAGCACTTGAACATTCATGACTGCAGTCATGAAACTATAGCTTGAAAAAAAAAAAAAAAAAGCTAACGGGTTTCTCTAACGATCATGCTGCTGTTGCCACGCAACTGAGCAAGCAAGTCTCTGAATCCACGAGTCTTCTCAGGTGTTTTCCGCCTGGGTGACACCCGTCTTGGCTTAGTGGTTTCCAGGCTGACTGAGGTGGGAATCAACTCAAAAGTCAGATGTGTGTCTGCTGAATCATCGGCTTCATGCTCTTTAGACTCTTCAAAACCAGGACTGCTACTGTGCACGCTAGCTGGGAGGAGATCATCGTCGTCATCGGTACAGTCCATGCTGATGTTCTGCCGGCGATTACTGCTGTTGAGACGCTGCTGCTTTGCGACTCGAGGACCTTGAGAATCATCTCTTGTCCTCTTCCTCCTGTTCTTCTTCCTCTGGTTTTTCACTGGAGCCTTCATATTCTGTCTAAGGTTCCTGAAACAAAAAAAAAGAAGTAGCACATTCAGGTTACCTGTGATGTAAACAGTGATCGGTTCGGGAATGTGTGTTGTGAGTACAGATGCATTACCTCTGAAGAAATGCGTGCTGCCTCCAGCAGGTTGACGGTTCCACACACTGCTCAGTTTGTTTTGCACCGTTCTTCATCATAAGTCTTTTACTAACCAGCTGTACGTGGGCCAAAAGCTTCCTGATGAAACAGAAAGGTGCATTTATTGTTAGTAGACAGCAAACGAATTTGTGTGGCTACTCGTGTCGCACCTTAAAGCCAAGAAGCCCCCTACACACACACTGCGCAGACACAGGGAATCTTACCCTCTTGCATTAGGCAGCCTCCTTGGTGTCCACTTCTTGAGCAGGACCCACTGGTCACATGTCAGGGACTTGGGATCTGAAAAACAAACCAGAAAGAGTTGCAGACATCTCCTCTGACAGCCTAAAAACACTGGTATGAAAAAGATAATGGCACTGGCTTAGGAAAAAGTTTTTCTCTGTACTAAAAGTGCTGTAGCAGCGACACACTTTCCCCATTGATTACATTGTTCGTGTACTCACTGTTGTCTAAGAGTTTATTTTTAAGTGGTGCTTTCATCTTCTTTGCCTTCTGGTAGAGCTTCCGGCAGGCTGAGCACACGCCCTGCAAGGGCCTGTGTTTCTTGGGAGAGGGGCGCCATTTGAGGGAAGGACCAGAAGCTACGCTGCTGATAACAGAGTCTTCATCTGAATAGTCCACTCCTTCATCAACCACCTTTAAAAGCTCCCCTCCATCCTCCTCCTCCTCCTCAGCGACATGTTTCGCATCATTTGGACTGTTGATGATGTCAATGAGGTCACGGATGTTCCCTTCATCTGCATCAACTATGTTGTTGACGGCTTTGGTCTTCCTCTGCCCTGCCTTCGGCCTCTTACCACTCAACTTACGCTGGATAACATCTTTGTTAGGGCTTGGGCTTCTTTTGGGGCTCTTCGTGGAGCCTTTTGATAGTCTGGAGGAGCGTCTGGGGTACATGGTTCCGCCCCACTTCAGGGAATACTCAAATGAACTGTGCGAGGGAGAGCAACGACCTGTGATAAAGCATCTATAGAGTGTAATATGCTGCTGTGCAACCATTAAGGTGTGTGAACGAATGCGATCTCACCTATAATATTCTATTCTTGTGACTGATGTATGAATGGACAACTCCAAGCCATCTGCCTCATAGCCGCTATCATCTGTAGGACTGTAATTCGAAGCAACCGCGTTAAAAGGCATGATCAAAACAATGGAAACAAAAAATATGTTTACATATTAGAAATATTATGCTAACCACTGTAAATCCTCCACGTATGACAGAGCACAAAGCTGACTTTGTATTTAGCCTTTAGTCCCAGCACTGTCACATATCTGCTGTGTGTCAGTCTGGTCATTAAACTTTGCATCATGTATGATATACAGAAATGGGTTTAAACGCGAGGTCTCTCCAGAAGGCAGAGCCTCCTCGTGAACAGGTAACAATGGACAACTCACCTGTGTACCTCTGTTTTAGCTGCTACTTTAGTGACGAATACTTTTAATCAAACTATGTTTTCTGCAAACCAACTGATACAAGACAGGGAGCCACAAGCCACCGATACGTGTTGGTCCGAAACAAATCCGACAAGAAATCGACGTTACTGTGGTTTACGTAGTTTTAGCTTCCCGGCTAGCCTAGCCACACTAACATAAAAAATAGAGCTCACAGGGAGGACGACAGTGATTCACTAACTGCTGTGAAACTTACTTTATCTCACACTGTTCATATGTAACGTGGTCTGACATGCTCAGTGTTGTCTTTACTGACAGCTAAAGCGCTAAAAACAGCTAACACTAACACGCGCGAGGCGCTCACTTGTGGACACAATGGAGCGCGAGGACAAACTACTTAAACATGCGCGCGCGGCGGATGTTTACGTTAACGTGACGGATCTTCTTCTTCGGCATCCATCAACTAAAGGTGTGTAAATACATAGACATATATACATAGACGCCGCATTGAGCGGGTTGGTCGTTGGTCGCGATACGTAAACGGCGCCGCCATATTGGTTCGGGCAGATCTGCCCGTAAACTAATACAAGGAAATGGACTGAACTTCATAAAGCGCCTTTCTACAAAGTGCTTTAAGTTAATGTCTCTTATACACCCATTCACACACACACTAATATATCTGGGAAACAAACAGGCACCAAAAAACAACGTATGTAACTTTTAAAGTGATGATTATAAATGTTTACTCCTTATGTAAGCACCAAACCAACGTATGTATTTTTCTAATGCTGAGTGTTTACAGCTACTAATGTGTGTAACACTGTTACTGTGATGATAAAGATGTGACATGAGGGTTTTCTGAATAAAGAGCACACACACACACACACACACACCACATATATATATATATATATATATATATATAATATATATACATATACATTACATATACATACACACACACACACACACATATGTGTGTGTGTGTGCTCTTTATTCAGAAAACCCTCATGTCACATCTACATTTCAGGATGTGGTTATTATAGACACAGATTAAATGTTAAATATAAATATTTC
This sequence comes from Larimichthys crocea, assembly GCF_000972845.2. Taxonomy (NCBI): domain Eukaryota; kingdom Metazoa; phylum Chordata; class Actinopteri; family Sciaenidae; genus Larimichthys; species Larimichthys crocea. The sequence continues at coordinate 13,902,127 of NC_040020.1, forward strand.
AATATTTATCATCACAGTAACAGTGTTACACACATTAGTAGCTGTAAACACTCAGCATTAGAAAAATACATACGTTGGTTTGGTGCTTACATAAGGAGTAAACATTTATAATCATCACTTTAAAAGTTACATACGTTGTTTTTGGTGCCTGTTTGTTTCCCAGATATATTAGTGTGTGTGTGAATGGCTATATAAGATAAGATTAACTTAAAGAACTTTGTAGAAAGGCGCTTTATGAAGTTCAGTCCATTTCCTTGTATTAGTTTACGGGCAGATCTGCCCGAACCAATATGGCGGCGCCGTTTACGTACGATTCAGCGCTCAATGCGGCGTCTATGTATATATGTCTATGTGTAAATAGTCCGCTTGCCTCCAAAAACCTAAACCCCCGTGCTACTACACTCAAGCACCTCTAAACCCGGCCCGCTCCCTTCCCTGTAGCAGGGCCGTTTCCAGGTGTTTGGGGGTCCTACGTAAGATGCTATTTGGGGTCCTCTATATTGTCAAACTCTGAGGGAGAGATTTTAAACCTTTCCAGATGATCTGTGGTGATGCAACAATCTGTTACACTTTCAATACATTAATAAATACAACAGATGCAGCATGTTCCTAAACTTGGAAAACAAGGTGACCTAACATAAAAACTCTCCCCACCAATCCAAAACAGTAAAAAAAAAGAAGAAATAACTCACTTAAATGAATAAATATACAATGGACCAGCCTCCATATTAATGTGCAAACAATAAAAAACACAATGGACCAGCCTCCATATTAATGTGCAAACAATAAAAAACAAAAAAATAGTAGGAATAATATTGATGTTTCAGGTAGCAAGAAACATTTAAATGTAACACTGCACTACTCAACTCAACTCAACTTTATTTATTTATATAGCACCTTTCATACTGAATTGTAGCCCAAAGTGCTTCACAGAACAGAGTAAAAACAAAAACAGACAACAGAGCAGTTTAATGAAAAACTAGAAATTAAAAGAAAAGTAAAAACATAAAACTACAACAATAAAACAAATAAGAAAAGAACCTATAGGATAAAAAGCATAATTTAAGGAACAGTTGCAGTAAAAGTAGATATGACCTGTACAGTAAATAAGAACCAGAGATAAAAGTAACAGGGAGTGATCAGGACATACAAACTCAGTAGTGAATGGTCAGGCAGCTTAGGTAAAAGCCAGAGGTATGTCTTAAGTTGTTTTTTAAAAATGTCTACAGAGGTGCAGTCCCTCAGATCCATAGGCAGGCTGTTCCAGAAATGGGGGCCACGGTAGCTAAAAGCGGCCTCACCAAATTTCTTTGTGGTGGTTCTGGGGACAACTAGGAGTCCAGATGCCGAGGATCTGAGGGACCTGCTTGGTACATACCTCTGTAGCATGTCACAAAGGTAGGTCGGTGCCAGGCCATTTAGTGATTTAAAAACAAATAAGAGAATCTTAAAATCAATTCTAAAACTAAAGGGTAACCATTGCAAGGTTTTTAAAATGGGGGTTATGTGTGCCCTCTGTCTGGTCTTTGTCAGTACTCGGGCTGCAGAGTTCTGTATCAGTTGTAAGCAGTCTAGTGTTTTTTTTTTTTTTAGGAAGACCAGACAGAAGGGCATTACAGTAATCAAGTCTTGACATGATAAAAGCATGAATTAGTTTTTCTGTGTCAGCCTTGCTGATTAATGGTCTGACTTTGGTGATATTTCTAAGGTGATAGAATGATGTTTTGGTTATGGTTCCCAAGTTTTTGACCTGATCTTTTGTCCTTAGGGCCAGGGATTGAAAATGCTGGGAGAGGTGTTCTCTCTGATCTTTGGGCCCAAATATTATTATTTCTGTCTTTTCCTAAATAAGTTGTAGAAAGTTATTTCCCATCCAGACATTGATTTCATCTAGGCATTGTACTAAGTGATTGGGGTGAGGTCGTGTGGGAATACTGCAGTTGTATGTCGTCTGCGTAGCCGTGAAAAAGTGGGAGCATGTAGATGTTGAACAGAAGGGGCCCTAAGATAGAACCTTGAGGGACTCCACAGGCAATAATATTTACATCTGATGAGAAATCACCCAGTGTCACAGTGAAGTCCCGCCCAGTCAGATATGACCTGAACCAATTCAAGGCCACACCCGAGAGGCCAACCCAGTTTTCAAGTCTGTTTAGTAAAATATTATGATCAACTGTGTCAAAAGCTGCACTAAGATCAAGTAGGACCAAAACAGAGAGTTTGTTTGAGTCAGTACTGATTCTGATATCATTTAGTACTTTTACCAGTGCAGTTTCTGTGCTATGGTGCACTCTAAAACCAGACTGAAAAGATATTATTAATTATTGTAATAAAATTATTAATTTGCTTAAAAACAAATTTTTCTAAAATCTTACCTAAAAACGGGAGGTTTGAGATTGGCCTGTAGTTGTTAAAGTCTGAGGAATCTAGGTTAGTTTTTTTAAGTTGTGGTTTGACTATTGCTGTCTTTAAAACCTGGGGGGAAAGTGCCAGTAAATAGTGAATGATTAACAATATTTAAAACCTCCTCTAAAAGGGAGCTAAAAACTGATTTAAAAAATTAGGTAGGTATGGGGTCAAGTGTGCAAGTGGAGGGTTTTAGCTCTGATACCACCTTACAAAGTGCCTCGGGATCAATCTGAGCAAACGAGTGCATGGTATAATTAAACTGCTTAGTGCAATCTAAAACATTAAAAGACCTTGTTTGATTAATATTAGTTCTAATAGTTGAAATCTTGTTATAGAAGTAGGCAGAAAATTCATTGCACTTAGTGATAGAGAGAAACTCACTGAGACATGTAGGTGTAGGATTAATGAGGTGGTCAGTTGTACTAAAGAGCACTCTGGGACTGTTTTGATTTTTATTCATAATTTCAGAGAAGTGATTCTGTCTGGCATTTCTTAGTGCCTTGTTATAGTCTGTTGAAAGATTATGTAAAATGTCGTAGTGGATCACGAGTTTACTTTTCCTCCATCTACACTCGGCTTTCCTACAATTTTGGTTGAGTTTGTTGACATTTAAATTTTTACAGGGGGGCTTGCATTTTTGAGCTACTTTTTTTAGTTGTACTGGTGCAACAAGGTCAATTGTTGTGCGTAATCTGAAATAAAATTAATTGGCTAAAAAGTCTGCAGATGAGGGAAGAATATGTGGGGGCAGTGTTTTTATATGGGCTATAAAACTTTCTCCAACTTCAGGTGTAAGATGTCTTTTTCTGACGGTGTGTTCAGTTTTAACCTGGGTTGTTGATGCAGTGGCAGTAAATTCAATGCAGGTCTGATAGGGCGACATCTGTAATTGAGGATATTTCTACGTCTTAACCTTTGCCAATGACCAGGTCCAGCGTGTGGCCGCGATTGTGTGTTGGTCCACTGACATGCTGTCATCAAGAAGATTTTAAAAATCGGTTGCCTTTTTGTCATTTATGTTGTCTATGTGCAAGTTAAAATCACCAATTATAAGAATTTTGTCGTAGTTCGTGTTAAGAATGGATAAAAACTCTGAGAATTCTGCTAATAAGTTAGGGCAATGATTTGGTGCTCTATATACAGTGACTGTAAGTTTGGGTGGGTGGCATTTAAAAACAGAAGCAAAATATTCAAAAGAGTTAAAAACATCAAAGGAGACTTGTCTGCAGTCAACAGCGTTAGAGGCAATGTTGGCCAGACCACCGCCCCTCTTCCCCTGCCGACAAGAAAAATTAAAAGCATAGTTCAGTGGGGCAGTTTCAATAAGAACAGCAGGTGCATCTAAACTCAACCAGGTTTCACACAAAAAGATGCAGTCAAGGTGGCGCTCTGTGATAACGTCATTGACCACTACTACTACTAACCCTGAACCCTTTAGCACCATTTTAGATCTATTTCTGTCATTGTGGTATGTAGAACCACAAGTCTGACTTCTATGCCTTTTTATAGGTTATAAGTGTTTCACACTACTGTTATTAGTGGTCCTAAAATTAGGATTATACTGGGCAGATGTTTTAACTCACATAGATAGTGTATGTGTGTATCCTGTCTTTTGCATGTCTCGTGCACTTCCCTTAGTTAGCCTGTGATTTTCTGAGAGAGAGATAATTATAAATCAACAGTACAAGGACAGGAGAGACAGACTAGGGGAGTTCCATTTAGATATAAAACATAATGCTCATTACTGAGCTAAACCCCCCCCCCAAATTTTTTTAGGATGTTATCTGTATCAGGTGGGAGGTGTCCGAGACAGCCCATTTAAAAAAATGTATAAGAACCAACTGATAGAGTCCCTCCGAGAGCCTTTTCTCTGTAACCCCTCTTTTGTGTTGCACTGTTAAACGCTCGTTCTTGTACAAGAATAATAAAAATTCAACTTAAACTTTGATACTTTGAATCCAGTCTTCCTTATTCAAGGGTTTTTTCTTTAAAAATTCCTGTAATAAGCCACCAGCTCGTATATTCATATAGATATTATATATATTAGATTTCTGGAACAGGATGATATTTTTAAAACAACATTTCAAGCACACAATGTCTAACAGTTCACAGCTTGGATGCATTCATAGCTGCCTTTATATGTTAATAAAGATGAAATCATAAATCATTGTGGTATTATTGTGATTCATTTTTCATCTCCACAATATTGTCAAAGTTTTATCCTGCAATATATTGTCATTAGTGTCATGTCTAGTGAATATGTATCATGTAACTGTATCTGTTTTTTTAGTATGTACAAATGTAGTGGTGTGTTCAGTTATTCCTGATGTGAACAAACTTTTTATGAATGCCCCCCTGATGATGTCACGTTGTCAGTGTTGGTGCTGTTGTTTTATTTTACTGAGCTCACAGCTTTCGATATGGGGCTCCTGGTGGAGCCCGGGACCACCAGGTCGTCTAAGGAGGGGTGCACCGGCCCAGGTCGGTAACGGAGCAGGTCAGTAGTGGGATCGCGCCTGTGAATAGACGCTGTAGTGCAGCCTGAGCAATACAGCGGGACCCAGTCTTTTTACACTCTCTGTACTGTTCAACAAACAGCTGGGACAACACACACGATCAACAACAAGCTCCTTCTATGTTCAACAGCTTCATCACTGCTTTTGATTTTCTTGTTGCCATGAAAAACCTCCAGAAAGCACTTGTGTTTGTTTGTCCTACAGCGCCTCCACCTGGAGGAGAGGAGCAATGAGCAGCAGTCACAGCAGTCAATGAAACAGCACACATTCAGTAAACTCACAGGTTTTTCTGTCACTGATTCAATGAACTGCATCCAGAGAGTTGGTGTGGAGCAGCAGGAGGACAACAGAGCAGTTGCAGGAATTTCACAGATTACCACAAAGGGAAGGAGAATAATTGTATTTTTAAATGACTGAGTGCTCCATGAATGCTTATTTTAGTCGTCATTCTGTACAAAGACCATAAGAAGAAGATTTTTTTTTACTCAAAAAAGGACAAATGATTTCTGAGGGATTTTGTGTCTGTCTTGCTGTGTTACTTTTTGAGTCTTCCCAAGATTTCATCCCTGTTAACATGACTGAAGCCTAAGAGGAGAAGGCATCTGCATAATTAGGCTGTAGTGAGTTAGTTGTAATTGTTCAGTTCAGTTCAGTTCAGTTCAGTTCAGAGCTTTATTGTCCCTCCAGGGGACATTTGATTTGCAGTGACAATGCAACTTACACAACAAAACAGACAAACAGTGACATAGAACAATGACGCAAAGTAAAGCAACCAAAACTTGATTTAAACAATCCTAAAAGAAGTTAGAATATAAGTGACAGAAGGCAAAAAGTCTATAAAAGATAAAAAGATAAACAAATGCCACAAGAACAGTGCAATTTAAGAGTTGTGCAAATTAATTGCATTGATTGCACGTGGAACAAAGGAGAATTTATACCTATTTGTTCGTGCCCTAGGTAGCATGTATCTCCGTCCAGACGGCAGAGAAATAAATTCCTGCAACAATGGGTGGTCAGGGCTAGACAGGATGGACCGAGCCTTCTGTAGGACTCGTCTGTCAAAGATCTCTGAGAGACAGAGCTGCTGCATGCCAATTATCTTGTTGGCATCTCTCACAATTTTGAACAGACAATTTTTGTTTTTAACCGACAGGTTTCCATAAAATGAGATCAAGCAGAAAGTTAAAACTGACTCAATAAAAGATCTATAAAACAAAACCATTAAGGTCTTATCAACATTAAAAGATTTTAGTCTGCGCAGAAAGTATAATCTCTGTAGGCCCTTTTTACAGATTGCTGAAGTATTTAGGTCATGTGTCAAGTTTTTATCAATTATTGTCCCCAAATATTTATAAGAGTCTACCATCTCCACTGCTGTACCCTTGATAATGGTTGGATGGACTGTATGTGGAGTTTTCCTAAAATCAATGACCATGTCCTTAGTTTTTAGGACATTTAACTTGAGGTAATGGCTGTCACACCACTCCACAAAGTCAGCCGTAACTGGCCCATGGTCAACCTCTCCATCATGGAGTAAACTGACTGGAACTGTGTCGTCAGCAAATTTTAAGAAATGCCTGTCAGTGTGTTGACTCCTACAGTCATTTGTATATAAAATAAACAATAAAGGGGACAGGACACACCCCTGTGGAGAACCTGTAGAAGTCATCTTCTTTTGGGATAAGACATTATAATTGGTCTGTAATCAAGATTATAACTAATTTAACTGGGTTGAGTCAGAAACAAAAGTCACTTCATCTGGAGGTGAAAAACAGAAGCAAAGGTTTGATTTGAATTAGACGATCACCATGATCTAAATATTGTAATTATTCTTCTCCACAGTTCTTTACTTATTTGGCCTACTTTTAACCCTCTGAAAATGATGGTGGACCATTTGGCGTTTTTAAGTTATATTGATACCAAACGTGATGTTATTTTACTGGGAAAGTTGTCTTTACCACGAGGTCTGTGACCCCTCAGTGATTGCTTGTAATATTTGCTTTGCCGTCAGACAGCTGTTGGAAATTCTAAAGTTAGCACCAAGTAAAAAGTTTGTCTGGCAGCAAGATTAAACTGAAAATATTCTTAATATGGTTTCCACTTAAACAGATATTGATTTTTTTTTTAGATGAACCTTTTTATGTGGCAAAAATATCTTTTTCTGCTGACCCTGTCCACAGCCGTGCATAGCTCTACTTCTGTTTTATTGTTTTTATTGTTAATGGGTGAACCAGTTGTAATGTAGCTTTAAAAAATCCATGAATTTCTCAGTTGCCTATGACAGTGAAAGAAAAAAAATACATTTAGCATAAACAATTGATTGTGGAAATAATTAAATATTTGAATGAATATTAAAGCTAAACAGCTAAATTCAAATCCTATAATAATTTTAGGAGACATGTTTCTGTAATGTCATCCTAAATCAAGATAAGACACAGACAATGACGTTTCTGCAAAATATAACAATATCTGATTTTTTTTAAAAAAAATTTTTTTTGCTTGCTTTTTTTTTTGATGTAGAGGACTAAAACCTTTTTTTTCCCCTTTTTTTCATCTTTAGACTTGTGTGGGAACCAGAGCACCTGGAGAAAACCCACAAAACTTGATGTTACTTTAGTCCTCCCTCCTCCTCTTCCACCTCTTTGGTTTCCTCAACCCCAGAAAGTGACGGGTTCTTCCAGACAGGACAGCAGAACCACCTTCTGTCTGGAAGATTTCCCTGAGCCTCTCTCTGGGATTTTGTGTGTTCAGATGCCCTGTGTGGACAAACTCATTCAACCGTATGGTAGTCAAATTAAATTAACTATATTTTTGGTGGAGAACATACAGACAGGTCACAAATTAAACAGACCCATTAATTTAGATTTTGTATCAACAGAAGAAAAGATGTAGATGTTTCTTTAAAGAGGGTTCACTGTCAGGACAGAGAGGTAGAGCTTCAGGCACAAAGACTGCTTAACTGGCTCATGTTTCAATAGAAACAGTGACTCAGACTGAACAGCCCAGACAATCACACAGAGGGAATTAAACAGTGCTGCCCATACATAATACTAAGCGCTCATACACGATGGAGAACAATAAAAATAAATTGCACTCTTTGGCTTTTTCTTCGGCATACCTTTGGCCGACTTGACATACCAACCAAGCCTGTTTCTGTAGACTTTTGTTGGTGTACATTAGAGCATGCAAACATAGCAGAGTGACTGTCAATCATGATATCTGCAAGGACGGACTAACAACCATTAGTGATCAAATTACTAGTTGTTTTCTGGTAATCTGATCACTTGTTGGGAAATTTCCACAAATAAAGTACAACAGGTGCTGTTTGATGATTGTTATGTTGCCCCTTCTCACCACATTAGCTCTGGTTCTCGAACCATCATCAACAGAGGGCATTGCATGGCACAGAGTGACCTGTAGAATATGATATGCCCATTTAGGTTCACACTTCAAAGCCAATGCAATGATGGCTCGCAGAGTCCCCAGACTTCATAGATAGACTTGGGCGACTTGTCCAGGTTGTACCCTGGCCCCTTGCCCAATGTAAGCTGGGATTGGCTCCAGTAACCCTGATAAAGGTTTATAGATATTTTCTCCTTTGCTAACTTGTCTACTTTTTCATTTTCTAGGATTTCCCCTTGAATCATTAAACAGCATTTCATACATTAGTCGTGTATAAATCTTCCTCTTTGGGGTTAAACATCAGATCCTGGCTGGCTGATCCTGTTTTAATACTTGATACTACAGATGTGTATATTTTACTCTCTATCACATATTCTCATATCATATACATTCCTAGACTATATCTGCTGTTTTATTTCTTTATATAACAACAATTTGTATATAACTATGAATAAAACATTCATAAAATAAAAAATGGCCATAGAAAGGGTTTGTTTCAAATTGCAAGAGCTGTGTTCTTGGTGAAATCTAAACCATGGATAAATGCAGACGAGTATCCAAATTAACACAAAATGGACTCAAGAAATCTAGATAAGTTGTATGACCAGCTAAACAAGCAGGGAAAAAATTTGACCTGCACCGTGACTGAGACCAGGTCAGATCAGAGCACTATAAATAGCGATGGAACGTTTGTGTTGGTGGTTACCCACAGTGTTCCTGGACTACGGTGCATGCACAGATAGACAGGGACACACACAGTCAACTACTACAGTAGTATAGTGGCACACGTTGTGTACCAAATGAGCTGTTGCAAACATTCTAGTGCCAGTGTACAAGACGCTGGGTGCTGCCTTTTGCCATTACTCAGTACAAAGACTTTATTTGTAGCCCGGTGAATCCCCTCATTTGTTGTGTGAAACACGTATAACCTATAAAAAGGCATAAGTCAGAGAGTTTTTATGTTAGGTCACCTTGTTTTCCAAGTTTACCATAAACCTTTTCAGGAACATTTTGTTCTGTTGCATTTATTAATGTACTGAAGCCTGTTTTCCTTTTAAAATGTAAAAGATTGAGGCATCACCACAGATCATCTGAAAAGGTTTAAAAGCTCTCCCTCACAATTTAACAGTATAGTGGCCTCCAAATAGCATCTTACATAGGGCCCCCAAACACCTGGAAATTGCCCTGACCTCAGGAAGGTAATCCAGTACAAGTACAATGAATTTTGTAATAGAGGGGGCCTCTTTGAAATCACACTGAATGTTGTCTCTGTTTCCACTGCAGCTCTCTGGTGGCTTGTACAGTAAAATCTGCTCACAGTACAGAAATAGTCAAATGTAAATGTGTAATATGTAACTTTGCTTGTAACACTGGCATCTAGTGGTAAAAATTGGTTCTGCACATTGAGCGTGCAGCCCCAACCCCCTCTTCCTCCCCACACTCAAAGCTCAGGATTGTCAGATTTGAAAACACTGAAGGCAAAGCGAGTGTGTCTGAGTCTGACTTCAGTCTGTGCTGCAAAATAATTACAGCAAGGAGTTTAATTTGGTTTGTGTCCATTTGTTTGAGAGAGAGAGACAGACAGACAGACAGACAGGGAGTTACTTTTGGATTGTTTTACAGCGGTTACATTCAGCATAATAAACACTACGCAGGTAGTAGACCGTGGTCAGTCTACGGGCTCTTCTCACTTCCCCCTTCTGAGCGTTCTACCACGTCTCTGCTTATGGAGCATGTTGTACTTTAGTTGTGGAGATTTCCCAACAAGTGATCAAATTACCAGAAAATAACGCAATTTGATGACTATTAGTTGCTAATCCATCATTGCAGATGATTGACAGTCACTCTATCATCTTTATATGGTTAAAGGAACCATCAGAAATCTAGAGGAACAGGCTTGATCGGTACATTATGTATCAGGTGTGGAGTCGAATATGGACACGACTGTATGACATTGTGGGGCAGGTGAAGTAGTTTTAACAGTACAGTTCAGTTTGTACAGTACTAGATATACTTAACTAATTAATCCCCACATCAAGAATGACTTTAAACTTAGAAAGCAGAGGATAAGGAGATTAATACAATATAAACACAGCCAAGAAGTTAAAACTCCAAGTACTGCAATTCTTGGTTAAGTGAGGACTTTGAACACACAGAAGCTACTAATTCACACAGGAGGAATTTCAACAACTCAAACACTGGAGGCTAAAGGTGGATAGGGAGGGAGGAGAGGCGTGGTTTACAGAGGCATTCAAAGGACCCATTTTCCACCCTCACTTTGTCCTTACTCTTTTCTTTGCGCTGGATTCAGTGAGCGGTAGACACAGAGGAACAGAGAACAATGTGGAAAGCAGTACTGCTTGTGTCCCTGCTGCTTACCACAGATATGCAGGTGAATGGTGCTGGAGATAAGACGGAGGGGTCCGTGGCAGAAAAATCTAGGCCAGAGGAGAAGGTGAAGACAAAAGAGGCTGAACCTGTCAACAATCTTGAAAGTGACTCTGCTTCTTCAGGTTTCTTGGGCAACTTGCTTGTGGTACCCATGGATGGGAGTCACTGGGTGGCTATAAAGGCCCTTGCCCAAGAAATAGGTCGCCGTGGACACCGGGTGACCATAGTAATACCGGAGATCAGCATACGGATGGGGCCAGGGAAACACTACAACACTGTGACCTATCCTGTCCCTTATGACAGGGCTTTTATTGACTCTATCATGTCCACTCACAAGGATGTAATGCGAAAATCGACACAGTCTTTTGTGGAGAAAGTGAAGAAACGATTTGCACAGATTCAGAAAATTACAGGCTTAATCCACACCACTGCAGAAACCCTTCTGTTTAATGCCAGTCTCATCTCACATCTGGCACAGCAGGTGAGTACAAATACAGAAAATAAACACAACAGCAGAGTCAAATCCAATAAAATTCAATAGAACAGCCTTGCACTTTAGACTGAATTTATGAGGCTTCAGTTACTACCTTTAAACTACTTTTCAAGGATAAACAAACAGGTCATCTGTGAATGAACCCTCTTGTGACTCCTGTGGCCTGGGGTTATTATATTTATTATAAGTGTACTCAATTTAAATTAGATCACCTGAGGTTCTAGTAGCCCAGACTAACCCTAATATCCTGCTTCTGACAGAAACGTAGATTAAACAGTTAATTGTGTTTGTCTTTTATTGGATATTTTCCATCTCTGCATACACACATATCATGGAGACAAACATTGGAAATGCATGCAAAGACAGGAAAGATATGTGGGGCTTTGAAAAACATTGTAGAGATCAGGCTCTAGGACTGTTATTGAAAGAAATCTCAAAGCTTTTAATCAACTGTCATGTACTCTATACCAGGGGTGTTTTTTAAAGGAGGGCCGGATTTGAAATTGTGAACATGTCCAGACAATACTAACATTTAAAAAGCCAAACAGGTGTGAACAAATCTAAAAACCAGTTCTTCCTTTCTTTCACATCTGGAATATGTTAAACTTGCCTGAAGTTGATGCAAATCTTAACCCCATGTTCATTTTAAACATGACTTATTATGAGTAATGCAAAGTCTGTTAACATTTAAGTTTAAAACGTTTCACTCTTGCTCTTGTTTTTCACAAGATCATTCAGAAAGTTAGATTTTGTGTCACATCTACAGATATATAACACCAGTTGTTCTTAGGGGATCAAATGCTTTATGTCAACCAAAAAAGACAAATCTGCCATACAGTATCTGACAATCCTAGCAGGCCATAAATAATATAATATAAAAATGAAGCTTCGGGTCGCATGAAATCTGGGAAGGATAAACTGAACCTTTTCCTTTTAAGTTTCTAGATTCTTACAGGAATGATCTCTGATGCTCAAGCACAAAGTGTGAAACAGCATTTAGTTTTTGTGCTTGAAATACTTACAATACTCAAAATGAAAATGAAATAAAGGTTGAATAAATTTAATTTAAACTGCGTCTGCTATTGTATGTTGATGCAAAAACAGTGAGCTGTTTCATCAGTTGACATGCTATTGCTCTTCTGTAAAACCGATGCATGAATGTATGTTTAGGAGGTTTATTAGTGCTTACATTCAAAGATTCTCCTCTTTTCCCCTTTGCGTTTTTCACTCTGTAGAATTTTGATGCTGTCTTAACAGACCCCATGGTGCCCACAGGCTCACTTATAGCACGGAAATTAGGTGAGTTTTGCCACACTTGACACACTGTGTTCTTATATGTTGTACACATCTAACATCCCTCAATCCTTTTTCAGGTCTCCCCACTGTTAATCTGCTGAGGGGAATTCCATGTTCCTTGGATATGAAGGCTGCAGGCTGCCCTTCCCCGCCCTCATTTGTGCCTCGCTTCTTCACCGGATACACGGATAAAATGAACTTTAAGCAGAGGGCTTTCAACACTTTGGTGAGCACCTATAATCATATATGCAATGAAGGATGGTAATGTTAAAATGAACTCTACAGAACAACAGTTGCCTCTGGCCTACAGATAGCTTTACTGGAGCCGCTGATGTGCCGACTGCTGTATTGGCACTTTGACCACCTAGCATATCAGTTCTTGGGAGAGGAGGTGGGCATAGCTGAAGTGCTGTCAGACTCTGCTATCTGGCTGTTGAGGTAAAATGTGCAATGGTTATGTATTGACATAGTTCGTCCACACACATGGACAGTATACTATTACATCAATAAACAGGAGAAGAATATCAATAGGTAGGGATCATTGTGAAATCCCCATTAGCCACAGAAAAAGTGCAGATTTTGTAATAGACGAGTGAGACAACTACATAACTTATGTATTTTGAATGAAGTATTCTTTACTCATTAAAACTCATAAACTATGTCATGCCTTCACTGTCCTAGAAAAAAAACAACAACTCACAGAGCAAGACTGAATAATGCATATCAGAGGGCATTTTGAAGTGGGTATACTCTGTATACCTGCGGACACCATTGCTTTGTCTCACATTCATAAATATTGTGTTTAACAGGAGTGACTTCGCACTGGAGTTCCCTCGCCCTCTCATGCCTAATATAATACTAGTGGGTGGAATCAACTGCAACGTGAGAAACCCTCTGCCTGAGGTAAGGCCTGTGTGTTTTTGATTTGGAAATTTTCTTTTACTTCCTCCTTATTTTATCTTTTATGCTTTTACAATAGTGGGAGAGAGAGATAGAGTAATTAATGCCAGACATAACTGTATGTGTGTGCGTGTGTTTCTGCAGGATTTGGAGTCCTGGGTTTCAGGAGAGCATGGGTTTGTAGTGTTCACTCTGGGCACCATGATATCAGATATGCCAGAAGAGATAACTGCTATCTTCCTAGAAGCCTTCAGGCAGATTCCACAGAAGGTACAGGACCATATATAGAAATGCATTTCAAATCATACATCAATTATCAAAACGCAACAAATAACACTTCTTTTTATAGGTAATATGGAGGTACACTGGGTCCATTACTGGTGGGGTCCCAGAAAATGTGAAAATAATGAAATGGGTGCCTCAGAATGACTTACTAGGTCTGTAAGTTGCAACATATCCTGACCTATCCAAGACTGACCGTTGATATGTCACATAAAATAACATCTGACATCCTGTGTTAGCACACCCTGGAGCTCGGGCCTTCATCACCCATGCTGGCTCACATGGTCTCTTTGAGGGAATTTGTCACGCTGTTCCCATGCTGATGGTGCCAATTTCAGGGGACCAGCCGGATAACGCACAGAGGCTGGCGAGTAAAGGAGCCGGAGTTGTGTTGGATATTTTGTCCATCACTACAGAGAGCCTTCTCAAAGGGCTGAATGACATCATCAAGGACCCCAGGTGATGGGTTAGAAGGTTCTCAGTCATTAAGTTTAGATATCTTCTTTTCATATTTACTTCACTTCAATCATCTATTCTTCCACTCTTGCCCTCTTATGTCCAGGTATAAAGAGAACATGCTGAGGCTGTCATCTATCCATAAAGACCGACCAGTTGAACCACTCGACCTTTCAGTGCACTGGACAGAATTTGTGATGCGGCACAAAGGGGCGAAACATCTCAAAGCTGCCGTCCATGACCTCAACTGGTTCCAGTACTACTGTCTGGATGTGATAGTGCTACTGGCCACTGTAGTGCTTGTTTTTGTAATGCTGACAGTAAAATGTTTGAAACTATGTTTCTCAAGACTGAGCAGGAAGAGAAAGCAGGATTAACCTGTGCTACTTTTTACTTCATCTCACGGTTTGAGTTGGTTCTGGTTTAAAGGAATGATAGGCTGTCAGAAGAATGAGTGATCAAAAAAACATTTAATTAACAGAAAATACAGAATATTATTAGACATTATGGTCTGGGCTTGAGGGACAGTGATGAGCATTAGTGGCCACCTTTCTTTGGTGGGAACAGGGCGTACTCCACAGCCAGAGCAACAGTAAATGCAGCAAAGCCCCACTTGAACCCTCTCAGCAGCACATCAGACAGAGTCACGGCACGAGCGAAACCGCCCGAGTATCTCCAAGCCTCGTTACTGCAGAGAGAGAGTGACGGTGTCAAGGAGAGAAAGATAGCGAGCTGGTCAGGAATAAGAATTACAGAAAATATCAGCAGTATCTCACATAGGTATAAAATACTGACCGTGCCCATGGGTCCTTGAGGCCCCTGGCTGCCAGCCTCTGCTGTGTGAACTCCAGTGGTGTTCCCTCCGCCTTCCACTGCCGCCAGTCTGGCATGGACATCTTGCTGTGGCCATGGTCACCTCCCATGCTGGAAACAGATATAGATATACGTAGGCAGTGGGGTTTTTAATTGTTAACTGCACCATAACCTGCTGGTAGTCACCTCATTTTGTCTCTCTTTTAATAATTTTATTTTTATAAAGATATATCTGTGATTAGAGCCACAGAAATAATACAACAATGTTGTAAAGCAACACAGAAATACAAGACATGCAATAAGACATGCTCACAGTCCACAAAAGGCTCTTAAATCCAGACTCAAACACATTTCCTCCTGTGATGATGAAGAAACGTTTTACAGTTTAAGCTGCACTTTAACACCAGAGCCACAACACAGAGTTTTAAAGTTTTAACACTTTACTCTTCAGTTTTCACCTTTGTAAGTACAGAAATGTAAATGTAACTTAAAAAGTTGTTTTACTGTAAAGCCAAATAAAAAAGTTTTGGTGATGAAAGTAATGAATGTCTACTTTGATTTCATTTTGACCAAAGCTGTCTAAATTGTACATTAAAATGATGGTTACATGAGAGTGTTATCTTAGCGCACATTAAATAATATTGGTGTATGTATTTAGCAGCTGTTCTTCTTATGGAATCAATGTGCTGGCCTGTCTCTCCACATTAAACTGGTTCAACACATATTTGGGGGATTTTTGGATGCATGACTCTTATCGTTCATCCTATTTTTATCAACAAAATAAAGGTAAATTAACAAGATTTTTTAGAATCTGAGCTGTCACTGTTTTAGTCCCAAGTCTGACTAAAACTAGGTAAATACATTTTCACATCTGTGCAAGATTAACAAATAAATGAACCAGTTAAAAATGAAAGGAAAAACACCACACGCAGCCAGAACAGGTTCAGCGTACCTTGGCTCTGATTCTACAAGTCTTTTAATCTTACAAGAGGGATGAACACCAGTGTTTGCTGGGGTGGAGATCACAGTTTAACTAACTAAGGTCGGTCTAAAATCTCTCATAGGCGTTTAGTTGGATTGAGATGTTCCGCAGTATCTGATTCACATCATTTGCATCTAAACATTCAGTGTCCCTCCTTGTGCCCTCTGGATGGGGACATTGTCATCCAGTAAGAGATCACTCCCATCAGGATAGAAACTGTCATAAAAATCTGGGTTACACAGCTATTTAGATGTTTTAACTTATACGATGTTTATTCCTATTTATTACATGTCTTGAAGGCACTTCCCTTTATTGCTGTTTTACTGAGACTGGCAGGGGAAGGTAAAGTTCAGGTGAATGTATGAATAGAGGGATTCCAGAACAGGGGCAGGTCAGAGAGGTGACATCTAGATTGGTGATATGCTGGCTACTCATTAGGTGATATGTTGAAGGAAACTGTTTAGATGCCATATATGCAAATTGTCTGTTAACAATTTACAGGGGTTGAGACAGCCCATCTTTAGGAAGATGTATAAGAACCAACTGTCAGAGCTCCTCAGGGAGCCTTTTTCTCTGTAACCCCTTTAGTGTGTTGCACTGTGAAACGCTCTTCTTGTACAAGAACAATAAATTCAACTCAACCTTTGATGTTTTGAATCCGATCCTCCTTATTTAAGGGTTTTTCTTTAAAATTCCCGTAACAGAAACTTTCCATCATAGGATAAAAGGTGATCACTCAGAACAACTTTATATTGATGTGCACTGATCCTTCACTTTAAAAAGGGACAAGTGGACCCAAACCATGCCAGCAAAAAGAGGACTCCTCCAGCTATATCTATTTTTTTCTGAACTCTCAAATGTGAATTCATTTTGGTGCTTATGTTACATTTACATTATTTTATACACTTTGTGAATCTAAACTTTCTGCACTAAATCCAAATCCAGTACACAAAGGAAACACAACTAATGATAACCACTGTCACATCATGCAGAGAAACAACTGAACTGAACCTGTCCTATTTCTTTATCCACCTTACACAGAAATAAAAAAAGGTTATCAAACACTTAATGCCACATTATAATGTGTAATGTTTTACTTGCTTTAGTTTTGACTATACCACGTGTCCAGACTAGCAGGCAGACAAACCCTTGGACATAGTCTAATTAAATGTTTATTGTTCTTAATAAATACCCAATGAATAAAAATAAAGCATGAACACTGGCTGTGTTAAACCTGCCTTAATCCGACCTTTGTCACTGACTGCTTATCTAACCTTCCAAGGTCACTTTGAACAAATAACATCCACACATACATAATCAATCCAGATTATTAATTTATCATTAAATTAATCTGAAGACACGTTTATGTGAGCTAGCGCTGCGTTAGCATTACGTGAGCTAGCCGCTGCATAAACGCAGCTTTTGTCCTTTAGCGACACATTCATGTGCGCTCAGACAGTTTAGTCACACACTGTTAAAGTCAAACCCGTCGGGCCTCACAGATGTAAAATTATATTTAAAATATAAAACGTACCTGAGCTGTTTGTTGACCTCTGCTGCCGCAGCTGTGACACTTACTGCTGTTTTACGGCAAATGTACGGCACAGCATTCAGGACAAAATACCAAAGCGCGTTTTCTTTAGCGCAGGTCCAAAATAAACAGCAGAACACAAGATGTTTAGGCTGCAGCATTACTAAATAAAATATTAATGTACAGTTCTTATTAATCTGTCCATATACTCTAAATCCACAGATACACATTTAAGATACACTGTAAATATTTTAGTTTTTTATTGTCCAAATATTTATGATGTTAATAGTGACAGTGCTCTGCTTGCTCTGAGAACAGATAGTTTGTAACTTCTTCATCCTGAACTGGACAGATTTTGAGACAAGTCAAAGACTGCACATGCTTATGATTTCACAGTTACACAGCTTTATTTCCAGATCATAGAGTAGACAGAATTTCTGTAATCAGGCAAGAATAAAAACAAAACAAAAAAAGAAACAGTTGCAGTCTACTCCACTGTGGCAGCTTAGTCCAAGGTCGAGGCTAAGAACTAAAAGTGATATTGCGTTTGACATTGTATCACCTGACACTGACACAGAGATACTTAATCAGTGGAAATTTAAAAAGGAGTTTTTCTTGTTATTAGTTATTTTTAGTATTTTGTCTCCATTTATAAAATATCTTTGTAGTAACTGTATTAAAAACCATTACGTTAATTTCACAATTTATAAAGCCATTAAAAAACAAACATTTGTCACAACTAAATCATTATTAATTACATACCATTATGTACACGACACAGAATAAATCACATCATCTTATAACCAGACCACCATGCATCATTACAGTGCTTGTGGTGCCTGATCCGCTCAACATCCATGATGCTTATTGGCCAAGCCTGTGCGTGTTTCTGTACTGGGCTCAGATTACGCCACAAAACTGAATTAGAGTTTGCTTTTAGGGTTGAGCAGGTCCTTCAGAGCGTCCAGGTTCTCCCCTTCTGGAGCTTCAGGCCATGCACTGTGGTCTGCAGACAAACACACAAACACCACAGAAGATTACTATACTAGTAAATAACATAATGTATACTGTATAATATAATGTATAGTACAGAGTATACACTGTAAAGAACGTACTGGGTATCTCCCACATGGAGTGGTACAGACTCTGTCCTGCATCGACCCTCAGGGTGGCTCCAGAGATGTAGGAGGCAGCAGGAGAGAGCAGGAAACACACTGCTGATGAGATCTGAACACAGACACACAATTATAAAAAATCCAGCACATACTGAATTGTATTGTAATAACTGCACTTTAAGTATTTTCTATTTAAAAAGGTCTTGATTTCCTGAACTCATGACATCCAGTAACTCAAACCCTCCAAGAACACAACCTTTTCTCAAAATCATCCGACACTTGTTGAAGCGTGTTGTTTTTAAATCACTCCTGTGAAACATGATATAGAACTTTGCTGTCTAAAATTAACACTACAAAGTCAAATAATCGGATGTTTTCTGAAATACAGAGAATAACAGTTCAGTTTCACTTCTCATTTTCATGCAGTTGAATGTGATGGATAACATCTGTGACATTGATAACAGATGTTTGTGCTCCTGTTTACTTCTTGGATGTATGGATTGGGACTTTGTTAAGCACTTTCAAGAACATTCTTCAACTGTTTTGCATACTTATTACTTCAGAGAGCACTGCAAAGCTGATCTGAGTTTCTTTAAAGGTATTGTAGGTATCGCTACAGAGCTGCTCACCTCTTCTGGTACTCCCAGCCTCTTTGCAGGGCTGAATGGAACAGACATCTTGAAGAGAGTTGGTCCAAAGTCCTTGTAGTTCTCCATTGCAGTTTTGGAAAAGATTGTTCCCTGCAAGCAGATAAATACACAGACTTGAAATGAGTACATAATTAAAAAGACCTCCAACACTGATCCTGTGTTATGTCATGACCTGTACTCACAGGCGCAACAGCGTTGACTCGTACTCCTGAGGCTGCCCACTCGATGGCCAGACTCTTGGTCAAGTTGTCCACTGCTGCCCTCGCTGCTCCCGTGTGCCTGACAAAGTGAAGACATAAAGTGTTTCAAGAAGAAAGGAGGAGTGTGTGAGTCTAAGTTCATGTGTGGAGTTGGTAGGTGGTGCTGCTTACGCCATGCCTGGGAAGCCTTTCCACATGTCAGCGATGATGTTGACGATCACACCTCCGTGCTGTTTCATCCACGCAGTGTAGACTGTGTTGATGAAACAGCAACACGGTCACAGTGAGAGGCTTAACAAACACATACTGAACCAGGGTTGGTGGTCTGCGTCTTACCCTCCTGGCAGCAGTGGAACGTTCCAGTCAGGTTGGTGTCTATCACAGCTTTCCAGCCTTTAGAGGACGTGTGCTCTGCTGGGCTGCTGAACTGACCTCCTCCATTGTTCACCAGGAAGTCTATCCTGCCGTACTGCTTCAGCACCGACGATACGAGGGTCTTCACCTGCCGCGAGGGGAATGAAAACAAGACACCACAATGAAATCAGGTGATCATGCATTGATAACGGAGCACTTGGTGGAGGCTGAAGATGTGTGCAGGCTCACCTCGTCCTCGTTTCGGATGTTACATGTGAGAGGAGTGACACGAGCAGGGCTGGAGGGAGGGATTTTTTGTCTCATCTCCTGAGCTGCTGCCTCCAACCTCTCTGCCTTTCTGCTGGAGATCACCACATTGCAACCTGAGGACAAAAAGAGTTACAAAACTATGATCACAGCAGTACAGATCGTTCACTTTAAGATGCAGTTTTTGTGAGCAAGAGAGAGATGACCGATAAATAAAAAGGTTATAGTTTTTGTGATGTGATTATTGGGAAATAGGTCACCACAAGATGGATGGCAGAACTCTTCAAAAATAGTAACATAATTGAAATCTATTGTGAGGCAACATTTATTAGCATTGACAGCTTTTTTTATAACAGCACCTACATAAAAGCAGAGGTTCATCTAGGTGTTGCAACTAATTATGTGACCCTTCAAATTCTGTGACCTCATTAGCATTTTTCAAGGACCATGTACTGTAAACATTTAATGCTTCATTTTTCTAGCACTTACTAAACTTTGTTAACACTGAGGCAGCTCAGGTTAAAACGTTGTGCCTGCACGGTGTCTAAATGAAGAGCCGTGGTATCTGTGTCGAAGTTCACTCTTCAGTCAGCTGCTGTTACTTCAAACTGTCTCTGCAACGTGAACAAACATGTCTCTGAAAATAAAAACACGTCACTCACCCAGCTCCAGCAGCTCCGCGGAGATAGCTTTACCGATGCCGGTTCCTCCTCCCGTTACTATTGCAACTTTATGGTTGAACAAGCCTGATCTGAAAACACTGGACGCCGCCATACTGGTCTGTGAGCCCCGCTGAGGAGCAGCACAGATATCTATGAGGAGCGCGACACCGCGCCCCCTGCTGGACACCTCGATGTCCTGCCATCTTCAGGAATGTCATTATTTTCTATCAGGCCACAAGTGTTGTGTAAAATATTATATAATTAATAAGTCATTTAACTTTGATTGTAACTTGGCTATTTGATGACTGAGAGAGTTCTCCCAAAACCAAGTTTTACACTTTCTTCTGTTGTGATGTTACAGACAATGACACATTTTATCATCCGTCTTATGTGATGTCGTTTCAAAGAATGGTCGGGAGGCAAACCTGAGTAATTTCTTCCAGTAATGATTTACACGCATATACACAAAACTTAATGTCACAGCTAAAATATTTTTGTTCAACACTCATGCACATCGCCTCCCTAGTTGTTTTATCTTCTTTGAGTTGTGTATGTATGCTTTATAGTCTATATAGACACATACTGTGTATTGCCATCCTCTTAATGTATTTGAAGTTACCATTTTACATTTATTCCATTTTTGCCATAGAGAATAAAATGGCCTATTGTGTTGCTTTGTATTATATACACACACTTATTAACTACTCTTATGTACATAATTGTTTGTTTTTTTGTGTTTGTTTTAACCTTCCTGTAAATGGTTCTTGAAAATGTGTAACTTTGAAAGCAACCAAGATGATTCTAATTATACTTACACCTGTGCTAAAGCTCAGTATGACTTTAAAAAACAAACTCTGCACTTGAGTAATACAGCAAGTGATTGATGGATTCATGTGAACGAGTTGCCTGACATTAACAGATCTAATCTCAAGCCCATTAACTGACTCCTCATAGTACTCACATTGACCTCCATGGCAGACCTTCTGACCCATTGCAGGAAATACAGAGGTAATCTAGAACAGCTGAGTGACATTTAGGTGCATCTGTCATGAACAACATGCCAATAGCAGATACATGGCCACTACTATTACATGTTTAGCAAGTCAGAATATCTCATGTGATCTATATTTCACATTGAAGCTCTGCAGAATGAGTATCTCTCAAATGACCTTGCAACAAGCATAAGTTGCCTTGTTGATCTGTTAAGTTAAATATTTTCACCAACTGCAACTTACTGAAGATTCAAACAGGCTTTAAAGCTTACACACTGTTACCAGAGTGAAAACACCCATACATCTGTGGGCTATTCAGTTTTCTCATAAAAAGCATGTTTACTGCCAAGAAAACATTTTGCTGTGGGTGGCATCATGACATGCACTAATGTATTAGGACAGTTGTACAGCTTTTGATGGTGCATCTTTTTTGCTCATGCAGGTTTAGTGAGGTATCTTTAGTAGTAGTACTTTTGGCACACAAGTTCAATCTTACAGCTACATTATTAAACATGAATGCATGTACAGAGACACAAACAAACAATTCCACTCCAGACTGCTTTATTTTTGGATGTTGAGGCCATGTCCAGGTTGGTTAAATTATAGAAAAAGTCCCAAATCCACCAGTGATCATCGCACTTGGTTTACTGGTCCTTCAACTCCTTCAGTCTCCTGATTGCGGACTTGACTGTGACAGCAGAAGTTGTGCTGCAAAAGAAAAAAACAAATATTCAGTGTGAGCATTTCAATGAACACTTGTAATTGTCACAGTCAGTTACCTATTCACATTTCCACGACTACAGAAAGCTTATTTTAGAAAACTTGAAACCGTCAAGAAGCACTTTTGAATTGCTTTGTGCTTCACTCTGACACGGTTCAATGGTAGATCCAATCATTTGGTGGTCTGTCAAGATCATGGCTATTTATTTCAATTAGGCTTCACACTGGATGATTTACAGTTACTTCCATTGGTAGGTCAACACAAGCTACTGTGCTGTTCCTTGTGCTGTCAGTTTACTTTGTTTCTCAGTTGGGAAAGAAAAAAAAGGTGGCAGCTGCTCTGGAAAAGTGAGATCCTGGGACATGCTTCATAGTCACAAAACCTTCCCTAAATAGAGGAGAAGAAGGTTTTTGTGTGATGTTTACTTAATGTGGAAAAGAAAAATCTGAGTGGGCCGATTTTATCCCAGGAGTCATTTTTTGATTTAGCTTATTTTGCTCAATGTTTTGCGAAAGCTGCAGTCTGGCTTTGAGATTGATTTATTGGTGTAATGAACTGTGCTGTTGGGTAAGGAAAAACTTGATCGCCTAGACAAGCTCAGCCGAATCACTGACTGCCATTAAATTTAGTTAGCACTAATTAGCATCTCAAGCTTTGCACAATATTTTAACAAATTACACCCAGCTCTCTAGGTGAAAACCTGTATGGCTGTTTTGTCAGAGTAAACTTCGACACTTTTACTCTCAAACAATGCAACAAATTCCAGACACAGCTCCAGGAGCATGTAGAGCTAAACCATGCTGGAGGTGAAACTTTGTTGCTGGTGGAGTCCTTCAGTTTGACAGCAGAAGGCACAATGACTTTACAACAGATAAACACATCCACAGTAACAATTTCAGCTTGGGCGAGTACATGTTGCCACATGAATTTAGAGAATTGCAACAAAAAAACAAAAACAAAACAACAAACTTACTTGTATGTCCAGGCACCTCCAGCCACTGTCTTCTTGCAGGACCCACAGTGCCAGATACCAACAGCCCTCCTCTTCATCTTGGTCTGTAAATAGAAATTTAATACATTAATGACTGTTGTATTGTGCAGACACGTTCCTGCAGTAGATCATGAATTAGTTAACGCACAGACTCATGCTTTGTACGGTTGTCCTTACCTTGCCACAGAAAGAGCAGGTGTATTTAGCGTGCTGGGAGATTTCGATTTTCTTCACCATCTTCCTCAGCGATGCACCATAACGCGTGCCATATTTACCAACGATCCCCACCTTCTTGGTACGCTTGGCCTGTGGACAACATTAACAAAGTGTCAGATACAATGACACAATGTGCATCATTACTGCTGGTGCACAAGTAGTAACCAGTATCCTGATGTGTGGTTTAATACAACTTATGTATCAATCACAGGGGTGAAGGTGAGCACTGGGCATGGCTCTTTGAGTATGACATTTAATAATTCAGCTGACGCTTTAATCCAGAGTGATTTCCAGGGAGCACTTCGGGGTTACACATGCAGACCGGAGGAACATGTTAGCCTACGTTAGCTTCCTCTTACCATGCTAGCTACTCAGCTAACTTAAAATCAATTCAGCAGCTCCGGTCGGGTTTGGAGACGAGTAAGTGTTCAGGTATGAAGCACAACGCCCCGCTTTCCTTCAAACAATCCTCTAAACTTGTACCGAACCCTCCACCGAAAGCGGGCTACCATGACTAGCCCGCCCGGCACTTGGACGCAGTGAGCGTAGCAATGGTGGCAGCCATTACTGAGTCAGTAAGACGTGAAAACATCGTTTTTCTTACTGAAACAAATACCGAATCAACACAAATAACACCCAGGTCTAATAAAAAGGGGCGCTCTTAAGACGCCGAATATGTGATTATGTCATTTAAAGCACCGAAAATGTCAGATTGATACGGATTATGAAGGGGACATTCAGGGCTCACCATCGTTTCAGTGGAGACGTAGGTCCAAAGAGGGATTGCTTACCGCGCAGGCGCGATTTACCCCCGTCGATTGCGCTGCATTGTGGGACTTTGAGTTTCTGCAGAATGCAGCTACAACTACATACATACAAAACTATTATACGTCTAATAAAAAGGTAATTAAACTTGATAAGTTGTAGTGTTGGTGTTTCGTTTTTTTGACGAAAATAAATATTTACGTGCGCGATATTCAACACAGGAAATGGCTGTAACTAAGGACGCTTAGTGGTTACGCGCATGCGCGTTTATGTGGCGGACGACAACATCCCTGCTGCTGAGTTGAAATGTTTGCCCATTTAGCCTGTCGTAATGCGACATCTTTGTTGTTCTTTTTAAACATTTAGTGCATTAAAAATATTCTTTCTTGACAGTTAGTTAGCCGATGTGACATGAAGCTGACACGGAAACTGGTCCTCGCCAAGGCTAAGGCCTCCGACTTGGAAAGCGTGAAGAAACTGAACTGCTGGTAAACATAAATGCAATTCTCTCGGCTTTTCGTTTACATAATAGTCGAGGTTAAAAGGCACGACTTGTTTTGTATATCTTTATTTGTTGTAACGTTACGTCATTTTTGCAGGGGATGCAGCCTGACTGATGTGAGTAAGCAGTTTAATGATATTTTATTTGGTCTGACGTTGAATTCAGTATTCATGCTCAAATTAATTTTGTTTTATTTTGAAATTTAATGTACACCTGAATGCAAGTGTTCCCTTTAACTCTGTATTCCCAGATTTCCATCTTCTCCCAAATGGCCAACATAGAGGTGCTGACACTCAGGTTAGTCTGTTTAACTCTTTGCAGACTTTTACACTGAATCATCAACATCAGTGAATCCTGGCTGTGATGTTCTTCCTCTTCCCTGTCTGTAGTGTCAACAGCATCTCGTCTCTCTCTCCTCTGGCCGGCTGTCTGTCTCTCTGTGAGCTCTACCTGAGGAAGAACATGATTCCCTCACTTTCTGAGCTCTCTCATCTGCGTCCACTGGCTCGTCTCAGGGTGCTCTGGTTGGCTGAGAACCCCTGTTGTGGAACTGACTCCAGCACATATCGCCTCACTGTGCTCCGCTGCCTGCCTCGCCTGCAGAAGCTTGACAACCAAGGTGAGCGTGCAGTGTTTCTGTTATACCCACAATTGACACAAATGACCTCAGAGGACAGATGACATTGGAGATGATTGTAATCAAGCATCTGTCTGGCATGTGTGTTTGCAGTAGTGACAGAGGATGAGATTGCATTGGCTCTCATGGAGGGTGAAGTGGTCACCACACCACCAGCAAGTCTCCAAAACCAGCTTCCCACCAACGGACTTCCAGATGCAGAGACAGAGAATGACCCACTGAACTACAACATGGAGGAGACTAAGTATGCCTTGTAAACTGATACCAACACTTACAGAAAATAGAACATTGTCTTGAAAAATCTGCCAAAATAATTTAGGAATATTAAAAACATCATCACATTTCTCTCTTGAATTTTATTTTTAGCAAAATCCGGGAAGAGTTGGGGATGAAGCTCCTTTCCAGAGACAAGTTCCCCTCTCTTACTTCTCCATCAACTAGAGAAACCAAACTATCACTGAAAAAGGTATCCTCCTACCTCTGAACAAGGCGCCGCGAAAAACGCAAAAGGTGGGGAATGAGGGAAAAACTGGAGGAGGGGAGAGAGACGAGATAGATGACAACACACAGATAGCGAGCAGAAGAGAAGACAGGAGTAGGAGATAGGATAGAGCAAGAGAAGGACAGAGAGCAGATGACAGGAGAGCACAGATAGGACAAGAGTCAGATCTACATAGAAGGATACACGAAGGACAACATACATATCAGATACATAGAGAGTATACATACATTAAACCAGACATACATAACATTACATACATATACACACACACACACCTTATCTATATATATATATTAGATATATATATATTATATATATATATATATATATTATATATCTATATCTATATTACATAAATTATCTCTGCCAATAAATGATAAATTGTATTTTCAGACACATGCTCTTGACGCAGTCTTGCTCCTGCTGAGGGATTTGGATGAAGAGGAGCTTCGCGTTGTACACACTGCTACCCAAAACAGACTCCAGACATATACGCTGGACTCAGAAATGCTAAACGAGTCACTGCAGGCACAGAAAACCGCTGACGTCCAACACTGAAACATTTTATAGCAGGCACTCAGGGCCAAACCTCTCCCTACATCCCCTTTCCACGCCAGACCCATGCCTTGTTCTTGTGGATCAGAACACTAACACCCCCCTCCCTTTTTTACCTGTCACCTTCTAACTGCAATATGCATGATGTGTGATGTATAAGCTCACTGACGTCTCCCTTTTGTCACAGTTGGAGCAGTACCTAATAATTTTCTTGGCTTGATGTTAACAGCATGCCTACCTGCCTTGTAAGAACAAAAGAATGTATGTTTTGCTAAATCTAAATCTATTTCTGTAAGTAAAGAGATGAAACTGCAATACAGTAACTCCAAGTGTTGATTTTAATTCCACAAATGAAACATGTATCCATGAAAACCCAAGATGTGAATGTCACAGTGCTACAATGGGGCATTTATCACAAGTCAAAACATTTACACTGATAATTAGATTTGAACCATTAATTTAAACTGTGCGAAGCCTGTAAGCTGGGCTCATGTCATGTTGATCAGATGGAACTGGGCCTTTATCAGTTTCCGTACTGTGTTTCCATCCAGATGTATAATTTGAGGAAGGTTACATTAGATGTATGTGGAGTGTTAATCACTGTGTTATAGAGATGAAGAGACCATCAGTCATAAGTTAAATGTTTACTATGTCAAAACTTATTTGGAAGATGTGTTTCCACCTCATTAACCGCATCAACTCCTGTCTGAAAAAGGCAAAACCCACCTCAAGTGAGACTAAAAGCTTTTGCAAAAACCTTTTCTAATGCATGACTCTAAAATGCATCAAATACATTTATGGAAGCACAGCTAGTGACTGATTTAAACAAATTAAATCTATTTGCTGGTATGGTGATACAAGTCCAAAGCCTTCTTCTCAGTCACCCTCTTCGTTCTCCAGGAAATCCGTCAGTGTGTTCGTGTCCACAGCGACCATCAAGTACTCCACTCCATCTCCACCCTGAAGAATCATGGGAATAAATGTTAAGTGAGAAACACCGGAGAAGGCAGAGAGTTGTGACACTGAATGAGAGCTGGGAATTATTGAAACAGCACTGTACCTTGCGTGTCCGTATCAGTTTGTGGTCTCTGAACTCAGTCAGCTGAGTCCTCAGAGTGAGGTCAGAGTTAACCAAGAATGCCTCTCGACAACGCTGGTAGAAATCTTGGAATGACAACCCTGCACGCAGTGAAAGGAAAACATTAAAATCATGAAGTTTAGGTGGAAATTTGTGCAGCGTTTTTAAGTTTTGAGTATGTGTGTACCTGTGTATGAAGGATTATCTTTGTTTTCCAGCTGAAACTTCACCAGCAGTTTGAAGATTCCTCTGCAAAAAGAACCCAAAGTCATAAAGAACTCAATCAGTTCATGAGTCACAGCTCTGACAGTTCATTAAAACAAGGTGTATGTGGTACCTTGCATTAGGTGTCAAGCTGCGTAGCACATGTGTAAGGGAGGACAAAGCGAGAGCGCCAGTCTGCTGCACCAGGAGAGAGTTTTCATACGACGTTTCCTCTGCATAGTGCTGGAACGTCACACACTCCCACCACAGCCAGTTAAACTGGCTCTGCTGAAACTGGTCCCACACTGGGAGGTACACAACAAAGATTCAGCTACAAGGAAACATTTTAATATGATCAACACAACAGTACGCGCACTTACTGTACAAACACTCACCCAATGGAGCGTTTATGTGGTCTAAAGAAGCCACCAAATGCAGGTTGGGCAGGGATGCCAGCTGCCCCAGTGCACTCTGGGTCTTCTCTCCTCGCAGCATCAGTCCATCGATATTATGAATTAGCACGTACACATGGAGATCTGGGCCTGCAAGGACATGCTTTAAATGTAAAACACAAGAACTCAAAACATAAATTTAAGAGGCTATTGATAGGCAGACACTCACTGTCTTTTAGCGTCTGAGTGATGTACTGGATCTGGTCTGAAGGTGTACGTAAACTTCCCTGGTGCTCTAGAACCTCACATGTCAGAGCATTTAAGATCTGCAATAAAAGCATGCATGTATGATTAGCATAGAAACAATATCAATACATAGAAACAATAAGAAAATCTTTATCACTACTGCTCAAACATTCCTCTTTTAAACCAAAAGGCTGTCAACAAAGACTGTTTAAAGACCAAAACTGAGAACGTGTCAGTCTGCCAAGTTTCCGACTTCCTGACCCTGTCTGTGGCACTCAGCAGCAAACACATTAGTTCCTAGAAGATGTAAATATTTAAACTGGGTCATAAATATTTTTACATTTTTGCGAAAGTAACTCTCTAAAACAGCTGTACCTCAGTTTATGGAAAATGTTTCTCAAACAGGAGATATTGTGCATTTGTTGAGAATTTAATTTAAGCAATATACGCATCAATGGCATGCCAATAATAACAGTAAAGCACACCCTCTCATGTAATATTGCTTCATTTGAACATTTTGAGTGTTTTCTTCAGCAGGACAGGCTAAATTAACAACAACGCCTGTGTTCATTGCAATAAAAGACACTTGTCACTCAGTGCAACAGTCAGACACACTGATGTTTTACTTGAGCAACAATTCAGTTCTATCGAACAGAGAAATAAGATACATCTGGAACTGGATAGACACAATACTTATTGATGACACTAATGGATTTTTTGGGGATATTTTCATGAAATTTGTTGACAATAAGAAAAATATATTATGACAAAATATCACCACCCAATCCAGTCCAAAGTTTAATTTGATATGAATTTTGATATCCATTTTTCTGTGTGTATACTGACTGATTTAAGAGTGATGGAAGGGAAGAATCCATTGATCACAAGGTGAATTTCTTCTGACAGGTGAGACACACGGAAATCCTCCAGCAGAGCTTTTTTGCTGCCCAAACCGTAGACCAGCACACTGAAACCCAACCTACAAAAACCAGAGTGAGACACTTTCTGTTACGAGCCAAATTTAAAACACTACAAAAGAGCATGTAATATGAAAAAATGCAAACCACACTTAACTGTAACTGTAACATCCATTTGCTAAAATGCTTTCGGTGTTTGTTGTGGAGCTGCTGGATCTCTTTTGAATAACAGGACGGCTTTCCCTCTAAAAGCTGGACCAAAGTCTCCTGCAAACACAACATAAGGATCTTCAGTAATGCAGCAACAAAGCTCATTGAATGCATTTAGTCTGTTGTATACTGACCCTGTCAAGTTTAGGGGTGTGTAAACGTTCCAGGGTGCGGTCTGATGTCAAGACCTTTGAGCTGCCATGAGCTTCAAAATACTCCTCAATCATGCTGGGCTGATTGACGGGTTCAGAAGTGTTCTTGCTTTTCTTGGCGGGAGTCTTATAGAGAGCTGCAGATAAACCTTTACTGGGCGTTCTTGGAGTCTTCATGTTCTCCTTGTCTTCTTTCTTTGCTTTCTGCTCCTCCTCCACTACATCTTGATCCTCCTCCTCCCCAGAGTCAGACGGCGATAGCTCACTGTCACTGTCTGACCGGACACTGGGAGCTGAAAGTATCAAACAGCTTTAGATCATAGTAAAGTCTTTCTTTATATATCTTAACTACTGTGAGAAAATCTCCTTCCATTGTAACATATTAAACTCACTTGTCATCCTCTTCCTGAGCCGGTGTGGTGTTGTGGAGACAAACTGAACCTTCTTCCTCTGTCAAACAAAAGCAGAGATCACACTGAGATAACATTTCTAACCTAACCCTAGTTTATAGAAAAATGGCAACATCAGAAGTGAAGCAAACAAATTCTTTCCAGTCTCACCCTCTGTGGTGTCCTGATTTCACCTTTGTTATCTAGGTATAGAGAGACAGAGAGAAAACAGTTGTTAGTTGTATGTAAATGTGCACAAAAAATCTTTAAAAAGTGCGATGAACTCACTGCGGCCTGTTCGGGTGGGAGTTGAGGGTTCAGTGTTGGGTGCTGTGCTGAAGGTCACGCTCTTCCCAGGAGTCCGAGCCAACTCACTTGCTATATTCATAAGAAACTAATTTTAATAATCGTCTGATGAATGCGGCTGATGTTATAAAAAGACTGCTGTGTACGTATGGTAAGGGGGGAATGGAGGCTCTCACCAGTCTGAGCCATGCTGTGTCCACGTTTGACTTTCTGAAAGGTGAAAATGGACGATCCAGCCACTCTGGACATACACTCCTCATCTTCTGTAAAACCAAGAAAAATTGTGTAAAGTAGTGTGTAACCAAATGCTTAGCAGCACTACACACAATGGCCCTTTTGCTAAAGCAGACTGTACCAGGAGGGATTGAAGCTGTTGTTCTGATTGCAGCATTACCCAATCATGAAAATTAAACTCAATCTACCTTGATAGATTGAAATAGGGTGAATTAATTAACTAACACCCTATTAAAAGTGTTACACAGCCGTAGGTTCTAATATGATCATAAAGTTGGTTCAACAGTTCTCTACAACAGCTTCAACACAAACAAACATTTGTGAACACTGTGTACTGCACTTTGTTTAATAAAAAGAATAAATAAAAATGCACTTACAAACATAAAGAGAAAAAAATATATGTTCATAGTTTACACCTCACTGTAGGTATATAGAAATGATTTTGTCTCGCTCACCTTCTGTGTTGTCTGTTCCTAAGGCTTGGATATAGTGTTGCTCATCTAGAAGTCCATTTTCATCTTCATGTCCTTCATCCTCTCTGGCTCGTCGTCCAGCTGGACTCTTGAACGTCACCATCTTCTGGACAGACGCACTGTTGCTCTGCACACCTTATAGTGACACACACAGACAGACAGACAAGCAGTTATCCACATACTAATGAACAGAAATATCCGTGCAGGAGACGACAGTTCCTCATTTGTCCGTACCCTGCTGTTTGTCCACGATGTGCTCCAGAGCATCTCCATCACCAATGAACTTCACCTCCAACACACTCATGACTAAAAAGGGGAACACACACACAGTGTGACAGCAGCGAGCTGAAAACAGAAACACAAACACGCAGAGTTATGTTTAACTGAGTTCTCTATCAGTCATGGTGGCGTCATTAACTAAGTACTGTCAGTGTGTTGCAGAGGAGACGGTCAGCAACAACGAGCAGCGGCTGAATGTCTCCAAAGAAAAGCGGGACAGAAGCTAAACGTATCTGAACTACAATAACTTACCCGATAGTGTCGGTACACCGGAGGAAAATGTAAACAGAGCTGTCATAAACTGAAAACTAGGCTGCAGTGTGGTGTGACAACTTTCCGCGCCATCCTCCTGAAGTTTTTAAACCACGTGACAAGTGAAAGGTCACGTATCGACCAATCAGAGCGTCGGCTTTCTTATAACTACACCTCCCACAATGCACTTCGCGCCGCTCTACCACGCTGCTGAGACTGCTCTCTGTAGCTGAGGTTTGACAGTGTTATGATTATTAACTAACAATGCAACGATAAAAACACTGAATCATTTTGACAGCGGCATCATACTTTTTATAATTAAAAGGTGAATGTATTTTATTCTTATTATTATCACACCTATTTTAGGAATATGTAAGAAAAATACAAATAATTATTGATAAAGACAAAATAAAAAGTGGAAAATTGTGAATAATAGTAATTTAGTCATAAAATAAATACCTTCACTAGTGTTCAAGAGAATGTCTGGTAGCAAAAGCACACTTAAATACATACTTAATATGTAAAAGGATATTAAGAAGGAACATGTGTGAATCTTGGCATGTGCAACGTCTTTTGCTCAGCACTTCATATTAGGCTTATGATCATTATACTCTCTCTTCCCGAGGGCCGTTTCCAGGTGTTTAGGGGCCCTGTGTAAGATGCTATTTGGGGGCCTCTATATTGTCAAACTCTGAGGGAGAGATTTCAAACCTTTTCAGATGATCTGTGGTCATGCAACAATCTGTTACATGTTAAGAGGAAAACAGGCTTCAGTGCATTAATAAATGCAACAGATGCAGCATGTTCCTGAAAAATGTTTATGATAAACTTGGAAAACATGGTGACATAACATAAAAACTCTCCACCAAACCAAAACAGTAAAAAAATGAAATTAAATGAATAATCAGAGGACCAGCCTCTAACACTCTAACACTGCAACCCCTTCAGCACCATTTTAGACTTGTTTCTATGATTGTGGTGTGTAGAACCACAAGTCTGACATTTGAAGCCACTGCACAAGATCAACAGAAATCAGCAAAATCTAAATTATCTTGAACCAGCATCTATTTTAAAGTGCAAACCATGAAAACAAACCAACAATAAGAACAATAGTTATGCTGTAGTTTAATAGTTGATTACCACGCTAACACAAGTCACAGCTTCCCTATCATAGCAGCTTAGTTTAGTTATAGGTTATAGGACCCAGTCTTTTTACACTCTTTGTACTGTTCAACAAACAGCTGGGACAACACACACGGTCAACAACAAGCTCTGTCTATGTTCAACAGCTTCATCACTGCTTTGGATTTTCTTGTTGCCATTAAAAACCTCCAGAAACCATTTGTGTTTGTCCTACAGTGCCTCCACCGGGAGGAGAGGAGCAATGAGCAGCAGTCACAGCAGTCAATGAAACAGCACACATTCAGTAAACGCACAGGTTTTTCTGTCAGTGATTCACTAGACTTCATCCAGAGGAGAAAATCTTGAAAACATGGACATGTAAAAATAAATGATGTCTCACTGTCACACTGTCTCACAGCTATTGTTCATGTTCTCAGTAACACCTGAGCTTTTCCTTGACAAGAGAAAATGTAAAGAAAAAAAAGGTCACTAAAAGATTCATGTCTCTCATTTTACAAAAAGTTTTCAGGTCTGCACAAAGAAATAGAAATTAATTAGTGAGTCATTATAGGGTTCTTCTAGTAAAATAATTAATCTGGATCTGCTCTCTAAAATATTGTGTTCCTCATTTCAGCATGACTGCTATGACATCTTGAAGGAGTACAGCTTCTCCAGATGGGGACCATACTTGTCAAAAGGGGAATACAATTGATTTCTATTGATTTTTATATTGCATAAAACACATACAGTCAAGGTCAGATTAACTTGTTCGGAGTCAAAGAACAAAAGTTTACTGCTGCCTCAATTGTCCACCTCCACCTTATTCATGCTTACTCGCTGCCTCCATGTTCATATCAAGCACACAGCAGACCTTACATAGTAGCTTCATTGTTTTCCCTCACATCAAAAACCCAACAAGGACTCCTGGATAAAAACATCTGGCTCCAGGTTTTCAGTCTGTCAGTTTGATTGTGGTCATTTCATTAAATGCTGAACCTGCAGGCAACCCACCTGCAGACTCTCCACCTCCACCTACGAGCCTCATTCTACAACCTGGAGGCCGCCTCCACCTTCAGACTCTGGCAAACAGCAGTAGCCACCAGTGTCAGCTAACAACCTGCAGATAACCACGCCTACCAGCTTCTGTCAAGAACCTACAAGCCATCATCTGAGAACACTGTTAATATCAGTTTAAAACTAGACTTTTCACATAATTCTGCTTTACTGTGACACATGTTATTGTACTTTTACAGTAAATTATTGACTTATACTTGTAGCAAATTCACAGTACCACATACTAATTGTTCTTTTTAATTTTCCATGATCATTCAGATACACGTTAAAATAAAAGTCTCAGTAATTATTACAGACATTCAAGACAGACACATTCTAGAACAAAATAGACAATATATTATTATTCAAACATTCTATGGTTGCTATGTTTTGTTTCCAGGTGCATCATTTTAATAGATCATAACTAGGGAAAGATCATAACTTGAACATAAACAAAACTGAACAGTCACGAAAAAGTTTGTCTCCTGTTTCACCGACTATTAACTGAAAATTAACCCTTCAACTGCTGATTGTTTACATCCACTCGACGATTAAAAGCACACAGAGTGAAGAAGCCGACCAAGAAAGTTGCATAATGGAAAATGTGAGATTTGATTACTTTTTGAAATGTTTTATATCGATTTTATATCGGATCAATCGATCTATTCGTTTGAAAACAGGCCAAACATGGGCATGAATCGATCTATTCGTTTGAAAACAGGCCAAACATGGGCATGAAATAATGAATTTATGACAAATATTAAGATTTAAATGTGCAAACGAAGTATTATCTGATTAGAAATGCGTTTATTTCCATACATCTCCAGAACATTAATGTGAACGCTGGATAAAAATCATGTTGACATATCATATCAAGTCAAAGGTTTTCAGAGGGGATTTTGTATATCTCTTTTTATCTCTGAATAAACCAGTAAATACTGTCAACAGAAAAAGAAAAAATTAGAAATGAAATATGAACAAACCCCTCGTGTATTGTAAAATTACATATATGTAACAAGACTGCAGGTGAAGAGGGTCAAAAATATTAACAAATCCATATCACCATCAAACTTCCCCAGTTGATTAGATACATTAAGATAATTATTTTTGGTATTCTTCCTGACATTTTATGTTAAATTATGTAAATGAGCCTTTTTGGTAAATTCAGGAGAGACACGAATAAACAAAATATTTACATAAATTTATTTTCTTATAACAACTCAGTGTGTTTTTAGCATCATCTTTACTCTTTTCTGAAAAAAGACATTTTATGGAGGCAAAATAGTCCAAAATCATAAAATTGACCAGTTTTAGTATGCAGTCTCAGCCGAAACTGTACTATCTAATAAATAATTTAGGTCACACATTTAAATAAACAAACGTTGATCGTTGTCTGAGGGGAGGCCCAAAGTCTTTGACTTTGAAAGCCTGCACTAGAGGTTAGATGGGCACAGCCTGTCACTTGTTCCCTGGTAGATAAATGTGTCTGTGTTAACGAGGAAAGAACAGAACTCTATGGGTTGAAAGGGCTCAGACATTTATGTTGCTCAAATGTAATTATCTAAGAGAAGTTCATTTTTTGCAGGAAATGTGAAATTGACATTATTCTGTGCTGTTTGTTGCATATCATGTACTTGTAAAGCCTCATTCTAATGTGTGTGTATCCTTTCAGTGTAATGTGGCAAACCAAGACCATAACTACAGCAGTAAAAGACAAATTTCTGTACGTCGGTCAGAGAGAACAAAGAAGCCTGCAGCTCACAGACAGTGTCCATGCTGCAGGGACAACCAGGTTAGAAATCTGGGTTTTATTTTTAATATATTTATTTTTCAATGGTTTATGTCCCAAATTGTTCAAAATGTCATTCTCCAGAACGAGAGAATTAGACTGCTTGACAAAATGTAGAAATCATGACAGAATATATTTTCAACACTGAGTGTTTTGAGACATGGTACAGGCAGATTGCACTGTATATAGCAGTCATTTACATTTACATGAGTGTAATAAGCAGTGCATTTCCATCTAATCTTTAAAAAATTAAAAAACTTTGCTCTGTGAAATCTTCACTTTTCAATTTCAACTTGTTTAGTAAGTAAATTTACTGAAGCCTGACATCCTCTTTCTTAATTCTCCAAAGCACCAGCACTCTGCTACACCTACTAGCCTGCCCCAGAAGAGGAAGCGGACCTCTGTAGCTCGTCCTTCCCAGCCTTCTCCTGGGCATCCAGAGCTGCTGAGTCAAGTTTCCACTGCTTCTACCAGCTCGTTGGACTTGGTCCCAAGTTGCCAACATGATTTGTTGAGGTATGATTTAGACAAAATCTCTTTTCAACGCAACACATGACATTTCTATGAAATAGATCATAATTGTTTCATTTCTGTTTCTCTGCTCCTCACAGGTACAAGAATGGACACCCGCGTCCATACACTTTAGAGCTGGGACGTGCCAGCCTCTTCCACCAGCCTGAAGCATGCCTCCACCTACTGCCTCTGGCAAGCAGCTTTGACTGACCCTCCACCTACCTGCCTCTGCCACCAGCCTGAAGGCCGCCTCCACCTGCAGACTGTGGCAAGGAGCTGTACCCTGACCCTCAACCTGCCTTCCTCTTTCTCCATTCTTCAGGCCGCCTCCACTTGGAGACTCTGACAAGCAGCTTGAACCTGACCCTCCACCTGCCAGCCTGCTTGCTGCCTCCACCTGCAGACTCTGGCAAGCATCTTTGACTGACACTCCACCTGCCAGCCTGTGCCAACAGCCTGCAGGCCACCTCCACCTGCAGACTGTGGCAAGAAGGTTTGACTGGCATTCCATCTACCACTCTCTGTCTCCAGCCTTCAGGGTGCCTCCACCTGTAGACTGTGGCCACCAAGCGGCCTGCAGGCTGGTGGAAGAGGCTGGCAGGTGGAAGGTCAGGCTCCAACTGCTTGCCACAGTCTGCAGGTGGAGGCGGCCTGCAGGCTGGTGGCAGAGACAGGTAGGTGGAGGGTCAGGGTACAGCTGCTTGCCACAGTCTACAGGTGGAGGTGGCTTGCACGTAGGTAGCAAAGGCTGGTAGGTGGAGTGTCAGTCAAAGATGCTTACCAGAGTCTGCAGGTGGAGGCGGCATGCAGGCTGGTGGCAGGTGGAGGGTCAGGCTCGAGCTGCCAGCCAGAGTCTGCAAGTGGAGGCGGCCTGAAGGCTTGTGGCAGAGGCTGGTAGGTGGAGGTTCAATCAAAGCTTCTTGCCACAGTCTGCAGGTGGAGGCGACCTGAAGCAGCTGTACACTGACCCTCCACCTGCCAGCCTTTGCCAACAGCCTGGAGGCCACCTCCACCTGCAGGCTGTAGCTTTGACTGGCACTCCATCTACCCCTCTCTGTCTCCAGGCTTCAGGGTGCTTCCACCTGTAGACTATGGCAAGCAACTGGTAGATGGAGGGTCAGTTAAAGCTTCTTGCCACAGTCTGCAGGATGAGATGGCCTGCAGACTGTGGAAAGGAGTTTTAGACTGACCATCCACCTACCAAACTTTGCCAACAGCCTGCAGCCTGCCTCCACCTGCAGACTGTGGCAAGCAGCTGCACCTTGACCCTCCAGCCACATCCAACTGCAGACTCTGGCAAGAAGCTGGAGCCTGACCCTCCACCTACCTTCCTCTGCCACCAGCCTGCAGGCCGTCTCCACCTGCAGACTCTGGCAAGCAGCTTTGACAGGCTACAACCTGCAGGTGTAGGCAGCCTGCAACCTGTACCTTGACTCTCACCTCCTCCAGCTTTAAATTCAAACACCACCCACTGTCTATCTCTGCCAACGACCTGCAGTCCACCTCCACTTCCACATTCTGGCAACAAGCTGTACCCTGACCCGCCACCTACCAGCATCTGCCTCCAGCCTTCAGGCTGCCACCACCTGCAGACTGTGGCAAGCAGCTTCACCCTGACCTTCCACCTGCCAGCCACTATCACCAGACTTCTGGCAACCTCCACCTGCAGACTGTGGAAAGCAGTTTTAGACTGACCATCCACCTACCAAACTTTGCCAACAGCATGCAGCCCGCCTCCAGCTGCAGACCCGGGCAAGCAGCTTTGACAGGCTACAACCTGCAGGTGTAGGCAGCCTGCAGGTTGTAGCCTGTAGTGGTATGTAGTTCTTGCTTGTAAGAAAATGTAAGTTACCAAACTCCACCTTCTGTTTGTCTGACATGTCTGTCTCTCTGTTTTGTGTGTTGTTGGATGTGACCTCCAGTCTCCCTCTCACCTGACTCACCACCTGCTGCTCACCATCCAGTCATCCTATATAGAGGACTGATTCCACCTTCCAGACTTGTTTTTTTGAATCCTGTTTAACCTTACTTTCCCTGTGCTTGAGGAAATCCTGGCAGTCATCCATCCAGTTCAGTCTTATCTAAACACCTGCTCCTGAAGTTTGCTGCCACCACCAACCTTGCACTGTTCTGGATCCCCTACCTTTAAGATCTCATCCAGTCACCCTGCTCCTGAGTTGCGCTATTAATTTGGTTGAATAAACTGTATAAATGTATTCTCTTCTGTGGTTGGTGTTTGCAGTTTGGGTCCTCTACTGTTCAATATAATGATCTGTGTATATAGCATCGTACTTTAATCAAAGCAAAGTGCAAATTAGCTGCTGAGTCTCCTATCAAGGCCTTGTTCCTCATTATCTCTGTGCAGTGTGCGCAATATTCCTGTGCTAGAATACATCGTCAGGTTTGCTGTGTGATAATGTGATCAAACGCAAAAATAATTCTGTAACATAAATCATCTAAGCACACTGTCAATATCAGTCTAAAACTGGATTTTTAACATAAGAACCCTGATAAGACTGAGGAGCACATCCACACAGTCCTGACAAGAGGCCTAACGAGCTTTTTGGGTGAACCGGGCTTTACTTAATAAATCACAGGCTCCAATATCAAACATATTAACAGACAGTTTGGCATCCAGGAAAGGTTCAAGGGCTTTTTAAACCTCATCACACCTACACTTTAACCCTCATGTATTTACAGGACACATCATGTTCATCACTGCCTTTTTTTCTTCACTTTTTGTCAGAAACCAGTTGTGTTTGGTTTAGTGTTAGGTTTGTCCTGGACACATGGAGGAGAGGAGCAGTCAATGAAATGGCACAGATACAGTAAACTAAGATTTCTGGAGCAGGGTGATATTTTTAAAAATGACATTTCAAGCACAAAACGTCTAGCTTGGATGGATTCATTATGTTAATAAAAAACAGCATCTTTAGGAGGTCGTGGTATTATTATGATTCATTTTTTCAGCTCCACGATATTGTCAAAGTTTTATTCTGCAATATATTGTCATTAGTGCCATGTGACTGCGTCTGGTTCGTTTGCGTATAATGTACAAATGTAGTGGTATGTATAAGTGTTTCACACAACAAATGAGTTGGTTTGTCTGGCTACAAATAAAGACAGGCACTTTTAATTCTCCCAAAATAAATTAAGGCTGAACTTGCGGCTTGGGGCCCCCTAGTGGCTGTGGAGCCCAAATACATCCGCATACCCTGCATATAGCAAGAAACGGCTCTGATCTCTCTCTCTGTCAATACATACTTGTACATACGCCACACTGTATGGACAAGAGTGCGCTATAATGCCATATATTGTAAAATGCATAATTAATTTGTGTGTAAACATATATTTGACATATATACTGTAGATAAGTGATTGATAAACTGTTGCAGCATACTCATTTGATTGTATTGCAGCCTCCAGTGTGTGTCCACATGCTGACAGCAGCCTACTAGCATTTGTTGCTGCTACCTTAGTCTTAGCACATTTTAATTCATTATCACTACAAGACAACACATAGCCTTTAGGCGTTTATTTATTTAATCATTTAGAAACATACAAGTGTGTATTAATTATTATTTCTAAGTGACTTCACACAAAACGTTTGGGGAATACGTCTATGAAAAGTATAACATGTTATTTTGGTGAAGGTAAATATTCATCTATAGTCGTCCACTCCTTAAGAAACAAATCACAGGTGACATGAAACTGAAGGAAGTCCTTCATTTTGAGTTAATCTAGCTATCATAACAAGATCATGTGCATGTATAAGCACACCACTTAGACAGCGCCTAATCACCACCCACGTGTCGGTGTCCACTTCCCGACCAGACGACCCTCAGAGTGCACGTAGTACACAGGATGCATCATCGCAGTTGCACACGACTGTAAAAATCAACAGAGAGAGGGTCAAACAAAAGGCGAGTGTCACAATAAAGCTGACACTGTATTAGACTTCACTCTGCATTGTATGTTTCATTTACTAACATGGTATGGGATCAACGTGAGCAGAGTGCCCAGGGGGTACTTGCTGTAGTCCAGTTGTCCTGAAATGGGCTCCACTCTACCATGCTCCTGGGTCATAGACAACAACCTGGAGGGATATTTGTTTCATGAGAACCTCAGTCTCACTTAAGTTTAGTACTGAGACTAGAGAGACAAGAATAGACAGCATTACTTGAGGTTCGGGTGTCCTTCAATCACAGCATATCCAGTTGGAAGTTTTCCAGCTCCGTCTAGACTAAGAACAAAAACAGGTTTAAAGTAAATGTAAAAACAGATAGTTGCCATGGCAATACTAAAAATCAGTAATCTGTTTGAAATTGTGAGCATCAATGGACAAAAACCCCTCACATAATATAAGCGTGTTGTGGATTCACATCATTAACAGACTTTAAATCATTTCACACTACTGCTACACTGCACCCTGTACACCTGTCCTATTTTCCTAATAAAGTAAACAGCTGTAAACTGTAGTTGCTGTTAGATAATATTAGTTCAGGAGTTAGGAGATAGCCAGGAGATTTTCAGGCCAGACCCAGAGAAGGCAATGTAGAAGCAGAAGGATGAAGATGAAGATGAAGGTACCTGAGTCCAGTCCATCCACAGTCAATCAGGAGCTGGTTCCTGTGAGGGCTGTGTCCAATGACTCTTGTCAAAACCCTGACAGCCACATCATCCAGACTACACGAGCCAATCATAGACTGCTGCGCGTCTAAAATACACAAACATCATCAAATGGAAAACAGGATAAACAAACTGGGACCCTGATACAACTATCTGCATCCATACATATAAACACAGACCATAGAAGGCGTAGTTTCCAGGATGCACTTCACTGAGCTGCGCCATGTCTGTGACTGGGTGACTACAGGAAGGGGTGGAGCCAATGCTCGACTTACAGGTGATGCCGACAGCCTTCAGTCTGCAACAGATTTAGAGACATTTACAAAATGATTCTATCAAGACACCTTTTCATGAGAAATTAGTCTAATTTAAGACACATTACCTTAAACTTAAAATGGTGAACGTGTTAACAAAAAGTTGCTTATTTACACATTCAAGAAACAACATTAGAATTCAACTCATTGTCTTTCACAGATTAAGTCCAATATTCACTCTCCTTTTGACTCTAGTTTGGTCTCCAGCAACTCAAGAGAAATATGTATGTTTAGCCCTTCAGCTGCTATATGGCCCGCTATGTTTGCTCACTGTATCGGCCTGCTGTTTGGTGCTGTGAAGATGACATAAAGTGTGTTTCTAAGAGCTTTTTGATAAAAAGCTGCCTGCTGATTCTGGAGATGATCCCACTGAGAGGGCATCAGAATAGTTAAGTTGGAGCTTGGGAAACCAAAACAATGAGCTAAAATACATTAAAACGCTGTGTACAGTTGAGGAGAGTCATCTGATAAATCGTTGAATGTGTTACTGCAAGCTTTCACGTTTAAGTAGTCATACAAATCACTATTAAAAATATTCATTACAGCAGCATTTATTCAGAATTAATGTATTAATCTAAAAATAGAAAATTCTCTGTGGCAGTTACACGTCACAAAGCTGGCTGCTACCTGCATCTCATTTTTTTCCACTTTTGTCATACTTTTCCATGAACTGCAGAGTCAAGCTGGTGGTTTCCTGGGCAACAGCCTGTATTTGCTCCACTCCTCTGCAGTTATAGGTGTTCCCACAGTGAGCGTACACGCCCGTTAGCTCCACACCCTCTGTCTGGGTGATGGCCTGAGCCAGTCTGAGTGCCTCGGGTTCTGAGTGCAGGACACCAGCTACAGCAAAGAGCAAACAGACGATGAGCAGATGTTCCAAATGTTGACAAGCTGTGTCGTAATCCCTTTGTGTGTTTACCTCTCCCATTGCCACAGTCGACTTTCAGCCATACGTGCCACTGCCGGCCGTCTCTCAGTGGTCTCTTTTTGAGCTGCTCCAGAGCCTGAGGGTGATCCAGTAAAATCTGGAAGAGATCCAGCCTCTCTGACAGGGCTGCACAGCGCTCCACCTATTAACACACATACATGGAAGTTAGTTTGTTACTAAGGCGTGTTGTACATACACAAAAATTCTTTTTCTTTTTCATTGCATGCTGACTTTTTTTGACTTCAGTATGACTACACTCCATTATCAAAATTTGCATGCACAGAAGAAGTC
This sequence comes from Larimichthys crocea, assembly GCF_000972845.2. Taxonomy (NCBI): domain Eukaryota; kingdom Metazoa; phylum Chordata; class Actinopteri; family Sciaenidae; genus Larimichthys; species Larimichthys crocea. The sequence goes on from NC_040020.1 coordinate 13,944,498, forward strand.
TTTTTAGTGTGTAGGTGAGAGAACCTTATCAAAGGGAAGAGAGTATGCATAGAGGATGTCATCAAATGCATGGTCGGCATAGAAACAGGCCTCTGCCAGTGTGGAAACGACAACACATCTCCGTGATCCTCCTGTCATAATGTCAGCACACTCACTAAACATGACACAAACACAGACACAGATCAGTATCCCCTTACACATGACTGACCTGTATGAACCTGACCTGTATCAATGTGTGTGTTTGTGCGTGTGTGTGTGTGTGTTCATACAGGGTTTTGTGGGTCTTCATGTGTGGCCGAAGCTGAACCCCCAGCTTCTGACAGCGTTCAATCATCCTCTGGGCATTTCTCTTCACTTTGTCCACATCAACCACCAGAGCAGGGGTACACAGGGATGAGAGGGCCTCTCCCTCCATAATGGCAGCACTGTAACACACACACACACGCACGCACGCACGCACACACACACAGATACCCATTCCCATGTAATTAAATTCTTGTACATGACTGGCTTCAACTCACAGTCCAACAGTGACACTATTTTTGTGATAGTAAATATACAAATCAGCGCATCAGCACACACACTAATACTTATTTCCCAGTTCTATGTAGTTTTATAATATTTATTCAAGTACCGTGCTTACCCAAGTACACTTTTGAGGCACTTGTATTTCCATTTTCTGCATTTTCTTCATTTTTATTTTTCTGCTCATATTTCACAGTTAAGAGAGAAAAATTGTGATTTTTTTTTCTCCATTATGTTTATATGACAACATTTGTATGAAAGAATGAATGAACCGCGTAGAGAATATGACGTTTTGTTATAAATTATACAAGTATAGCTCGAATAATAAGTCAATTAGTCGCTTAGTGGACTGGAAGAAATTAATTGACAATGACATTTATAATCGTTCAAGTCATTTTTCATGCAAAAACAAGCCATAACAATAATTCTTTTACTTTACATACATTTCCCTTGTTATACCTACATACTTACCTTAATAACTTTTACAATGCAAGACTTTTTTGTACTGTAATGGAGTATTTTTTATAGTGCAGTACTTTAGTAAAGTATCTGAATACTTCCTCCACCCCTGGCTGTGCCTCAAGTTATGCAATATATACCTTTGCACTCTAAAATACTATGCACTATACTCAGTGCAAAAACCAAGACGTTTGCACTGAATGCTTTCCGACCTTAATTGATATAAATAAAATAAGTATAAGTAATCAAACTTAACAGTTGTTGCAGGGTTAGAAACAGGTTTACAAATAGATTTGTTTCAGCATTTAGCGTCTCATCAGTAAGAAAGCTACGAGGCTCCGTCACAATGCTCTTTGTTAATGCCTCCATATATCACAACGCATGTTGACAGTGCACTGTGCATGGAGGTAGTATGTATGATTATAAACGACTTACCGTTTGCAGCGAGTGTAATTTCACGCCGATATGCGGGATGTGGATGTGGTCACGTTACTCTTACGGTGTCCTCGAGTGGACAAACCTCTTTGCTGCTGGTCTTTCACATGTAAGCAGTGGTGGAAAGCGTGTTTAGATGTTTAGGAAAGGACACGGTAAAAAAAAAAAGAGTAAATGAACAGAAATAAACTAGAATATATCCATCTGATTTTAATACTTTTTCTTTTGTGTTTCATGAAATGTATGCGGTCCAGACATTTCTAGAGCACAGCTTGAAAATACTCACTGGTTTAAGATTTTATATAATCAAGTATTCATTATGCAGAATGGCTAATTTGAGAATAATTTATATTGATATTTATGAAGTATAATTAATGATACATTCATGTTTACATCACCTTAATGTTGCAGCAATTTTACACACTGCCTAGTATCTTAATCTATAATATTTTATCAGAATTTATTATTTGATTCAACACAATGTGTTATATTTGTATTAATAATAACTAAAGATGTCAAATAAATGCAGTGGAGTAAAAGTATTTGCTTCCATAAAAATGTAGTGTAGATTATCAGATTGATGTAATATGTAAAAAGTAATAATTTTGTCTGAATACACTGTTGAATTTTCTGCTTTGTATTTCTTAGCAGTACAGCAGAGAGAGCCACAAACACCACTTTATACACAGTTAGGGGTAATGTATCATTTACATTGTTGTTGTTTTTTATTCATATCTTGACTAGATTTATTGTTTTTGCCACAGTGATTTAATGACAAATTATACATAGATCAAAAATACAGTAATACAGTAGCAAACACAGAAGACAGTGTTGGGGGTCACCAGCAGGTTTTATTTGGACTTCTTGTTTACAGATTAGTTCCTTCTATGTTTGTCAGTGTATGTGTATTTAACTACAGCATGTGTGTGTGCTTGTGTGTGTGTGGGGCGTTTTTATGAGTCACTTTTGTTTCCCTGGAGAAGATGTGTTGACATGTTTCTATCCCCTGAACAAACTCCAGTAATTACAGCATAACATAACATAACATAACATAACATAAAGCTTTGAGAACCATGCAAATGGCTTTGTCCTTCATTTATCTAGCACCGTTATTGTTAATACTGACTTTGTGTGTGTGTGTGTGTGTGTGTGTGTGAGAGAGAGAGAGAGAGAGAGAGAGAGAGAGAGAGAGAGAGAGACAGAGACAGAGACAGAGAGCACTGAGAACTTTCTGCAAAATTAAAATCCTTACAAAATAAAACAAAATAAAGCCTATAATTTGTCTCATACACATTCAATAATCATATACCTTTCCTTGAGAGAGGGAGAGAGAGAGAAAGAGAGAGAGAGAGAGAGAGAGAGAGAGAGAGAGACAGAGACAGAGACAGAGAGCACTGAGAACTTTCTGCAAAATTAAAATCCTTACAAAATAAAACAAAATAAAGCCTATAATTTGTCTCATACACATTCAATAATCATATACCTTTCCTTTGGGATACTTGTGAGTGTCTTTGGCTTGAAGTGCTGACCATAGATTTAGATCAAAGAGAACAATTTGCAACAGTAAGTTACAAGAGACACATTACATGCCTATTTGTGTGTGCGTGCGTGTATGTGTATGCGTGCATTTCAGTTGGTCCTATGTGGATTTCTTTGGCTTTTGTGTTTCTTTGGCTTTTGTGTGCATTAGGTATTTATCTTCACCCATAACAACTGGATATGCAGCTACCTCAGTGCTTTGAATCCACTAATGAGGTTTGTTGACGCCTCTGTGTGTGTGTGTGTTTTACGTGTACGCTGAAGGAGCTGGCCCTTCTTTCATTCAATGGATTCTAATTCTATGGTGTAGAGCGTTACAGTTCCTCACTAGCATATCCAGCGGACAAAGCGCTCAAAGAATGAGGGTTTGTTCAGCATGGTGTAATCACCGCCTCTAAAGATGGCCGACATGTCCCCTAGCGACACCTTCCGCAGCACCTCTTCGTCTGTGTCTGTTCCCATGGCGATGACCGTGGGAACTCCTTCTGCTCGCCTCATGGCAGTCACGCCCTCATCCAGCTGCTCGCTGGATGTGATGCCATCTGTGATGAATACGAAGGCCAGCTCGGCGTTGCGACGAGCCGAGCGCTCTCCCTGTGATCCCCGCTAAGAAACACAACGTGCAATGTTCAGAACTTCACTTTTTTCCTTTCTTGCCAAGAGTTAAAGAACATTGACACCTGTTTCATATCTGTGCAGTTAATATGAAGCTACAGCCAGAAGGGAAGTAACTTTGCTTAAAGACTGTAAACAGAGGGAATCAACTAGCATGGCTCTGTCAAAAGGTAAAACATCCTCTAAGTAACATATTTTATACAGTATCTTGTTTGAATCCTTGTTTGACAAGTTTTGGTTTTCAGACTGGTTATGTGCAGGATCAGTTCTTGGCTGGTAGCAGTGACCTCTTTAAATCAACCAGAAGGGGCTCCAGGAAGTCACTACATCTGGTCAAGAAATAGTCCCACAAACCACAATTTCTGGGGGTTTACACGTTTTTTCACAAACAAATGACATACTATGTATAACGCCAGACTAGCTCTTTCCCTTTGTTTTACTGTATAGACATGGGAGTGGTATCGTTCTTCTTATCTAGCTCAAGTGCTGGACTATTACCTTACAGATTACATGCCAACAAATCTAACAATCTAAGTGTTTGTGTTACCTTTTCAATCACCACATTATCGACAGCATGGATGATAGCGCTGCCCAGAGCAGAAGAGGAGTCCATGTATCTGACTCCTGCCAGTGAATCAGAGATCACTGTGAGATTGTGTGTGAGCGGAAACTCCACCCTCTGTTCTGTAGGGCTGCCGTACTGCACCAGAGCTATGCGGGCATTCCTGTCGTCTGTCTTGCTGCTGGCCAGGGTGAGGCGGCGAGCCACATTATCAATGAACTCCTTGGCCCTGCGGTGGTTCTCCAGTCCCATCCTCTCAGAACCATCCAACATGAACACCACATCCACAGGCCGCTGAACGCAGCTAGCCACAGCAGGCTCTGGAACAGACACACACATACATTAAGTTTTAAATTGAACATAGTGTTCAGTGAGCTACAGCTGGAACACAGATGCTCAAAGCCAGCAGACGATATACTGTAACATAGTGCACTTCCATACATGCTAATTGCAGTCCAGCTGATTGATGCCATCTTAACCTTCTCAGATCAGTTTCCTCATCAAGAAAGCACTTTTTTAGTTTGCTCTCCAATTTTATTCTCTTGAGATGACATCATAAAAACATGAATACATTTTATACAAAACAACATAGTTCACATCAGCGAGTTGCAGTCACAGAGCTAACATGATAACATCTGGTTAAAGCCGCTCTGTAGTTTTCCTCTAGTCATCCTACTTTACAAGCCAAGCCACATGCAAAAAAAACATGCACCAATCAAGGGCAACATACAATTGTTCCTTCATTGTCAGTGCCAAGTCAATAAACCAAACATCCACATACACCAACCTCTGACTCATATACAGTATACTGTGGCATGTATAAAACCAGATATTTTCCACAAGTCATGGCCTTTTCACCAACAAGAGTAATTCACAGAGCACAATAAAGGCCGTAACCATGGATATGTGCAAAACAGCAAAAAAAAAAAAAAAGTCATCAGAATGATTCAGCGAGCTCGTGATTCACAGTGGAAACGAGGATTCATCAAAGAGCGACTGTATACTATACAGAAGCAAAATGAATGGCTCTTCAGACCAATCTGTTCCCAATAAATGGATGATATCCGCTTTCCATGTGAATGGAAAACATTCCTCCACTGAGGTGGAAGAAAAAATGATATGTATCATATTTCTAACAGACATACTTTTCTGAGAAACATCGCCATGTACGTTAATTCAAGAATATTCTATGAGGAGCGAATCCACATTTGAATTTTGGCCCATCATATACAGTAACTGTACATAAGGATGTTCTGAAATGTTAGCACAGGACCAGCTCCATATCATGCAATTCTTTTGCATCAGCCCAGGTGTATATTGCACCAGTATAGTTAACAAAAATGCCCACAGTTTAATAGAATCTATTCTAAGTCCAGCAATAAGCTTATTAGTTATTGGCGTCCATAATGGCGAGGTAGCATGGTTAGCATATTAGCATTAGCAGAGTCCTAAGGCTTTCTCTGGGTCTCCCATAATGTCTCCATAGACATATTTGAAGGAGTCGATGAACAGCTGGGTCCACTGCTGCCTGTCCTCTCCCTGGGCGAGTTTGGCTCTCTGGGCTGTGTACGCCATGGTTGCAACGCCAACCCCATACTGCTGCTCACTCAGGCCACTCAGCAGGTTGGCCACACCCTCCAAAGAGGTGGGGACCAACGAAGGGCTGCCTTCCTCGGCCAGTGGCTTCCAGGGGGGAGGCACTTGCCTCTCAGTGATGCCCCCTCCTGAAACAAGTGGGCGGAATAACATTGTGGGCGGGGTCCCACAGACACGACGCATCAACACAGCCGACAAAGATGCCGGAGGTACACCGAGTTTCACTAAATTGCATGTTTGACCTTGTGTGTTGGCTTTACAGAACCATGAACTAATTGCATCATAGCAAACGAAGTTAAATGATACAATTGTGTAATTTTAAAAAAAGAAGACATATTGACCTCAATCAAAGCCAAAACGCATCCTTAAGATAGCTTAAAGGCGTCAGTATGCTTCAAATGTAGCAGTTAGTACAAAGAGCTGTCTGAACACGTCACGTTAAGTGTTTATACCTGTTCTGAATCGACACACCAAGGATGGGGCAAAAACCCTCCTGTCATAGAGGGGTGCGGGTTGCATTGAGTGATACAAATTGGGATAATTGTGTTGCACTCGGTCATACAAGCAAAAGAGGTGGAAGCAGTTGTGTAAAGAATTGATGGACGCATCTCCCTGAAATCTGATGCTGTTTGGCAATCTGACAAGCACTTCCTTTGGAGCATACTGACGTCTTAATAATGCAAGTTACCTGGGCTTTAAGGTTTGAAGCAGCAAGAAAGAGGATACTACGTGATACAAAGCATTTTGGACTTGTATTTATATTTCAAAATCTTACCTGATTTACAAGGGAGATCAGGGCATACGATGATGGGTTCTAAAACAAAGATAAAGAAAACTTGTCAGAGAAAGAGGACAAAAAAACAAAGCAGGTTCTCATAGATGACCATATTGTACATAGCGTGTGTTTCCATGATGAGCCTACCTGGGCAGAGCACAGTTTCAATCTTGTCAATGAACTCCTCAGCCACCAGGTCTGCAAAGCGCCTCATGCCCAGCACCCTGCCATCCTTCTGACAGGCAATGCTCTTCAGACTCTCATTCTCCTCAATCTGGTCAAACATGTCTCCGATACCGATGGCACTCACATCAACACTGGGATCACTGCACACATGCGCCATACACACAAACACAAGTAATGAAACAAAACTTCTTTCTTCATCACAAATGCTAATTCTTAATCTCATAATACAGCCCCAGTGTAAGGCACCTGCACAGGTAGGTCAGCAGAGTGTCGTCATCTCTTGGGTCGAATCGTCCGTCAGTGATGACAACTACAGTGACGTTGGCTTTGGCTCTGCGGCTATCCCTGATCAGATTGTCGTAGGCGTACTTCAAAGCAGATGGAGTCCATGTTCCTCCAGCGATCCACTCCAATCGCTTCACTGCATCCTGAATAATGGAGGAGTCAGTATGTGAGAGATGTGATGTGTTTGTCGATCGCATCACAGATTATATATTAGTAAACATCAAATATGATGAAAGGAACATGTACACTTATGTAACTGTGACAAATCCCATATGCCATGTGTGTGTGCAGCACATTTGATTTCACAACACATGAATCTTCAATTAATTCAGAAACATCTGGACAAAAGAGACAAGAACAGTCTGTGATACATTTGTCTAAAAATAGACTTCAAAGCTTTAAGTGTTTGTGTCTGTTTGAGAGTGAGACCTTGAAAGCAGCCAGTGAATCAATCTTGGGGTCATCAAGTCGGATGGCTTGGAAGGTTCCACTGTGACTGTACTGAACAACTCCCACTCTTGTGCCTGGAAAAAGAAGCAACTGTGTTTACACCAAGTTGGCAGCCATCCTTTTGTACAGAAGTCATTTAGAAAGCAAAGAAATGTGCATGAACCAATTCATGTCTACCTGTATCTGACTGGGGGTCTTTGGAAAGGGATCCCAGCCTGTTGATGGTGTTGATGACAAAGTTCTTCTCCAGGGTGAAGTTCGTCAGACCCACTGACTCTGAGCTGTCGATCACAAACACGATGTCCAGGGCTCCACAGCGTTTCTCACAGTCTGCAGACAAAAACACAAACTGTGAGAATCTGACAAGCTATTAGAGCATGTTCAGATCATGAATATTAACTAAACCCACCACAGCAGCCACATGTTTCCCTGATGTAGTTCATGACATCACATTCCTGCAGGAAGCAGAGAATATTTTATCATTATATCCACCAAATTCTCTGTGCGTTTCTGTTGATATACCAGTGAGAAAACAGTGGTAAGATGTTCTTACAGTGAGGCCGGGATCTCCCTCATGTCCAGGATCTCCCTGTAGAGGAAGAGAACACATAATATCACATCCTGCCACTCAGCATTTGTCCAGTTTGGGACTGCTACTAGCTATGGTAACAAGTAAACATAAGAAAACATCAGCTTAGATGGGCTTTTCCTAGCTTCATGCAGCTGGATGTTTGCTTTATCTGGACTATGTGACAAGAATCTGTACGTGGATATCCCTGATTTACAACACAGGTCTTGTGTACTCACGTCACGGCCCTGATCTCCTCTTGGTCCTCTTAGGCCAGGTTCTCCCTGAGATCCTGGTTCACCCTGTTGCAAGCATAAAAATTAGCATTGTGTTACTGCACTATAGTGATATCTTTTGCTCTAGTGACAGCATACATCCAACTATAAGGAGTTACTCACTGACTCTCCTGGAGTTCCTTTATTTCCTGGTTCACCCTTTTGACCACAGTCTCCTCTGCTGCCACGGGGTCCGCGATTGCCTTTCTCTCCTCTTTCACCCTGCACAACAGTGGGATATAAGTTCTGTCAGTTGAGTGTGTCACTCCAGCTTGCAAATGTAAGTAGATGGAGTGCATGTGTTTCTTACAGATGGTCCTCTTGGTCCAGGATAGCTAAAGCCAGGTCTTCCGAGGTCTCCCTGATTAGAGAAGAAAGAAATGCTCAAGACAAGGACCTGCAGCTAGATATCTGAAAACAGTTTAAGACAAAAGCTAAGACACCAACACATTTGACACATACCTTTGGTCCAGGTGCTCCAGGTTCTCCTCTTGGTCCAGCATCACCAGGGTCACCTTTGGTACCCTAAAATAAAAAAAATACAAACAGTGTTAATGTAAGTTACATGAGGTAATGTATCTCTTTATAGCTTTGTCAAATTATGCCAAAATGTGACCTTTAACCTACATTTTTCCCAGGTTCCCCTGCTAACCCTGCTGGTCCCCTGGGTCCTGGCAGACCATTGTCGCCCTGTTCAGAGGAGAGAAAGTTGTCAACAGGTGCAACAAAAGAGGGGTAGATGAACGAGTTCAAGAGTATATAGTGTTCTAATGAACATATACAGATTCTAAAGGAAATACAGCTCTTCTGACCTTTGCTCCTTTGATTCCTGATTCACCTGCAAGTCCTCGCATGCCGTCTGGCCCCATTTCACCCTGAAACATAAAATCAGTACTGAGCCCTCTAGGGGTGAAATAATGTATCTCAATGAAACAAATAGTTTGAGTTAATAATACAGAAATGTTTTACACTTGTGAGATTGTGTACATTAACTCATACCTTGTCCCCCTTTACTCCATCTGGCCCTTGAGCACCCTTTGCCCCATAGTCTCCTCTTCTTCCCTAGAGTACAAGAACAATTAGAAAACCAACAAAATACAAATGCAGGCAAAGTATGAAGGGGAACATCAAGTTATGAATAAGTCTTACAGGCTCTCCTGTGGCTCCTGAAGATCCAGGTAAACCCTAAGAAAAACAACACACAGGTGAGCTACTTGATGCATAAAATAATACGTATTTAAATGTATTTCTGTCTGTGATGATGAGTCTTACTGGGTTTCCTTTAAGTCCAGGGATGCCAGGTGGTCCGGGACTTCCTGCTTCTCCCTGAGGAAGAAGCACCAGAGTTTAGCCTTTCATCTCCAACATCAAAAGATTTAACATGAATTTAGATCTGATATCAGGTCCAGCAAAGAACAGCTATCCCTGTCCCTGTGGTCCAATTTACCTTTGGACCAGGATCTCCAGCTGGGCCAGAGGGGCCAGATCTTCCAGGGCGACCGGGATCACCCTGAAGACAAGACACAAGCACACAAACACAGTCAGTCAGACAGGCCCAAGGTTGGATGGCTGATTTTGTTTTAAGTGAAGATGAGACCATATACCTTATCTCCGTCAACTCCCTGGGGACCACGTTCACCGACATCTCCAGGGTGGCCATCAGGACCCTACACAGCATTAAACACACACCATAAATAGACTATGACACAAAACAACACTGATGTACTAATATTACTTTAGTTATGCTGAATGTCATACTCTGTCGCCTGGGTCTCCTTTGCAGCCGGGAGCGCCAATCCGTCCAATTTTACCCTGTAAAGAAGAAGATGATGAAAAGAAAATGTATTATAAAAGAATCCTAGAAACTCAAACTGTATAAAAGTTTCAGAACAGAAAGAGTTTGATTGTACATAGCATTTCACTCCCAAAATTGTACAGCAAAACTTCTCAAAGTTCAGCCTTATGCACCACCTACCTTCTGTCCATCTGTTCCATTGCGTCCTGGGATGCCGGCCACGCCCTAATGACAAAGAAAGAAAACAACTAAATGAAAAAGACCAATCTCTTTATAAAATGAATGATATTTGAATTTGTATCAGAATTTGTTAAGTAATAAATCAAAAATAGAAAAATAGTCTTACCTTTTTCCCCTGAGTTCCAATTTCTCCCTGTGGGAAGACAGAACATTGTTGTTTATATTTGCTCTTCATTTCATCATTCATCTACAAACCTTGTCATTTATTCAAAACTTCACCATTTAAGTCAGATCACAATATGAAAGGGGTGCCTCACCTTCTCGCCTTTAAGACCTGGTTCTCCCTAAAGAAGAGGAAAAATGAACAAGAAAAAAGATATTTATAAGAACATAAACACAAACAAAAATCATATTTGTTCAAGTGTAATAAAGAGTGAACGATGGATAGGTGGAACTTCAGTGTCTTACTTTGATACCGGGCTGACCGATGGGACCCTCGATACCGGGGTCACCTTGGCGACCTATTTCTCCTTTAGGACCTGGATCGCCGTTGTCTCCTTTAGCTCCCTGCAGACAACAAGTTAAAAGAAGAAAATATCAATGAAGGTTAAAGTGACGAGTGTGCAAATTCTGTAAGAGTGTGTGTATGTGTGTGTGAAGCTAGCCTTTTGTCCTCTGTGGCCTTTTGGACCGTGAGGCCCTGGTGTCTCCAGACAGGTCACACTATAACACTGTGTTATACAGGAAAGAAGAGACAGTCAGTCAGTTATAAACATAAACACACATCTTTATGATATCTCTGATCATTCATTAAATAATTCTGTGTGCATTCTTACCTCTACATATGACAGATGTTTCTGTGAAGACAAAAGAAACAAGATGTGAGCAGAAGAGGCACTGATCATGTTCTCTGTTTCTGTGTGTCTCTGTGGGTGTGCTTGTGTGTTACCATTGTCTTGATGATGCGGTCAATGGTCTCCGTGTGTATGTTGACTTTGCCTTGGCTCAGATCCACAGCCATGAAGTCCCGCCTGTAGACAGTCGCTGGAGAGTTTGCAATCTCTCTCAGCCCTGTCTCTTCAATGTTCCTCGATGCCGCCACAACAAATATCCGGATGTTCTCATCGCGAGCCTTTTCTGCTGTCACTTTGATGCCCCCGCATGGGTTTCCAGTCACGTGACCGTCAGTGATGACCACAGCAAATCGGAGTGCCTTGGGGTGGGAGGGTGCACGCAGCATTTCCTTGGTCATGTTGGAGATGGCGCAGTCGATGTAGGTGCCCTTACCCAGATAACGGATTTTATCGACATTCTGGGAACACAAGACAAGTGTGACTTGTTAAGGCTGAATTACCAGTCAGAAAACCACAGGGTGTTTGCTCGGTGGTCATCAGTTAGTATATTGTTGTATATTACTGGTTTATATAAACTGAAATGATATGAGATTTAAGGTGGCTCCTACATTTTTACCTTCAATTGCTGTGTCTAGATCTAGATCGATTACACTCTCATGTACAGTTAAGCTAGCTCATTCAATATAATGAGTTAGCTTAGCTTAGCACAAAGACCTGAAACAGAGAGAAACATCGAGGCTGGCTCTGTCAGAAGAACAAGATCTATCTACCATTACCTCCATTTAGCCTGTCTGGCATCACCTGTTGGACACACAGTCGCGCCCCTACACCTGGTGAAGATCAGGACTCTACTGAATGCATTCTAATAATTTCTATTCCACTCCTATTGGGTATTACTTGGTTATAATAAAGATCAATATATGTACCTTAAACATACAAATGCAATCTGAACAAACTGATCTTTAACCTGATTACATATGTGATCATGTATGTATGCATGTGCGACCACTTACACTTATGAATTCGTTCTTGGCCACAATGGGACTGAACACCTCCCTTTCTTGGGAGAAGTGCAGTCCACCGATGTTCCAGTTGATCCGCACAGCACCTCTTATTTCACCATCTTCTAAACGCTTTGCAAACTCCTTTGTGAAGTTCTACAACGACAAGACACAACACATTATACAATATGACTAATACAGCCAACACTGTCCAATGTCATTTAGAGATGATGACACTCTAGAATAGGACTACTTTGTGTTGAGTTTTTTAAGAAATAAAACTTCAGAAAAATGAGGAACCTTGATGCTGTTCACCAACGATCCTGGGGGTGGCTCTTGCAGGGCGATGGTCTCAGATGTGTCAATGGTGAAGTACACATCGATGGGACATTCACTCTTCTCTGGAGGGAAAAACAACAAAAAACACATGGAAAATCTTCATGGAAAATTGCAATGCATTTAAATCAGCAATATAACATGTTCCAAGTCATAACACTAAAACTGTGCTAATAGATTAACAGGACATGCAACAATAAGGGTTCAGTTTCATAGCACTTACTGCTGCACTCTGTTGGCTGGCTGTGAGTCAGCGCTCCACAAAGAAGACAGAGCACGAGGACCTCTAAACCCAGCATCTTCCTCCTCTCCTGTCTGATGCATAAAAGTACAAAATGAGACAACTGCGCCTTTGTATGTTTATCACATCATCTCTCAAATCAATAAAGTGAAAATGGAACTCATGGAAAATGGAAAAGACATAAAACACAGGAAAAACACTGAATGTGGAAAGACATATGTGATCATTTTATGGCCCAAATCAAGAAATAATGAGACTAGAAGAGAATAATGAAAATAAGTCTCATACATAGACTTATTTTAATGCCTTTTCTTATCATCATCTTATCACATGTTGTATGATTTTTGTCAAGGAGTTTCATTTGATTGCCAAAATTGCTTGCAAAATAATTCATCTATATTCTGCACCTGGTATTAATTTAAGGAGATTGTATGAAGAACAGTCTACCGGCTGTCGCTCAGGGAACAAAATGGCTGCCATAGAGTTATGTAATCAGTTTGGAAGCATAACACGAGTTAAACATGACTTTTATCTCTTGTGCTTTATGGTGGAAATGGAAACAACAGAAGCCATAAGAAGTGACTGGTCTCCACATAGGCTAACATTTGCCTCATTATGGATTATTCATGGCAAAACCTGGATACAGGCCTAACACTACAGCCATAACTGATGGAGGTTCAGTCACACTCAGTTATTACAGGCTTGAGTTTTCAAGTGACTCACTGTTTGAGCAAATGGCAGTTTTAAGTCCAAGGCTAAAAAAATTGAACTAATTATCTTCTTTAAACACAGCACCTCATCCTTTCATGTCAAGGACAAATTATACAAACACTACTCTGGGTGATGACAAAAAAAAAAAAAAAAATTAACAGACCCTGGTTGTGTTTGGGAGCAGAGAGCTCCAGAGCAAAGCTCACATTTTGGTTAAGCACTGCTGCCCTCCAAAGGCCTCCTATGCCCTTGCACTGAGCCTGGGTTCACTAGCTGTCATGGCCAGATTCACCCTCTAGGGGGCGCTGGCACTTTGACCCTTGTTTGCAATTTGGTTCAACAAATTTATAGAGGAATATGCACTATGACAATTTCAACAAGACAGGTAATAATGGCCTGTATTATCTCAGATGTGCATAATCCAAACAAAATTAGTTAAATCTAAATTATTTATTATTAATCAATGACAGTATGTTACTAATGTTTTAGAATTTTCCCCCCAGCTGCTGCAGGCCTCATCCAAAAGGCCAGAGGCCTGCTCTGAAACTGACTTTCACCCCCCCACCTCAGACCCTACACATTAGTCTACTGACTCTGTGCGTTACATTAACAACCTTTTAAGAACATCTTTTGAATCACTGTGTTTTGAAAAATATCTTTATCATTTAAATACTCTGCATGCTGTGAACATTTGCACACTACAAGTGAATACTTTTCACATTCTTGCACAGAACTGTGCAGCTAAAAACACTGTACATACATTTATATCTTTCACAGCTCCAACCACTTTTTACTTAATGTTTATGCACCTAAACACCAAGACATATTCATTGTATGGGAAAACCTACATGGCAATAAACCTGATTCTGAATCTGATTTGATCTTTTTGTAACATTGTTACTAAGTTATACAAATAAAGTTCAACAAATTACCGCAAATTAAGCAAAAGGACACACATTTGATATCATGAGTTCTCCATGGCCCTTAAAGGCTGGGGGCCCAGACAGTGTCTACTTTGCACAATTAATAATCCATCCCATTAGGCTGTGTGGGAGGGGAAGGTCACATCCAGTAAATACTCTGTCATGATACTGAAACTAGAAACGTGTTACTGAAGTCTACAGCTGTTCTGGAGTCTATTCATCACTCTACGTCAACTCTGAAGATCTCAACCCATCAAGTGTCCCCAACGGAACCATCTACCAACTCATGTGTCCACTGCATCATACTGTACAAATATGCACCATCAAGACAAGATATAATAATGCAAATATCATTTCCAACGCAAATATAATAATAATAATGATAATAATAAATATATTTTCTATATTTGCATGTGAACAGACATGTTGAACAATTTACCTGAAAGATAATTATCAAAATTTTACCTTTAAAAATAAGTCACACCTGTCACACTAAAGGGAAACAATATTTTTAGACTCATCATGTGAGATCTTTGAAACATTTTTTACACTCTGTCCAACAGACAGTCAAGCCGTGCTGTGACCCCCTCTAGTGGAGAGATAGCTCCGCAGGACAGTCGTTCCTGCAGATGTTGCCACTGCTCTCCCACTGTCCAGGCCAGGAGAGTGAGTGGGAGTTCTCATGACTTTTCATCACAGGTGAACATCATGCAAAATATATAAATATATATAGATAGCATGACTGATAGTGCCCGTTCTCTTTTTGTTTTGTTTTTGCTTCTTCTTGGGCAGCTAGTTTGTGGACTTTTAAGGAGTTGCGTATTCAAAGTTTGTTGGAGTTTGTTAGTTTTTAGGTTTTCCTGAGGAAAAAAAAAAATCTGATTTCTGTTGATGAGAGTTTTAAGACATCATGCAAAGACACAAGAGAGAAATGCGTAGAGAAACACAGAGCGGAGGAGAGACAGACACAGAGAGAGAGAGAAAGAGACACTGGCACATTGTCGTGCGTAAAAATGCTGCTTACCCGAACTCTTTCCAACAACTTAAAAACTTCGTCAACTGCTGATCCTCTGTTGATCACCTTCTCATCTCAGCAGGAGGAAAAGCCGAGAAGGAAAAGGGGAGATACGGGAGGATGAAAATGAGAAATAAAGCCCTGGATGCTCGATTACTCGTTTACAGAAGAGCCGTCCGTTCGCTCTCCTGTCCCGGTCCAGCCCCAGCTACCAGCTTTGTTCCCTCCTCTTGTGCGCGCACGGCGCACCCCAGCAGTGGGTAGTACAGTCCGCTTGGAGGCGCCATGGCTCCGCAGGAACTCGTGTGTGTGCGCGCGCGCGTGTACCTTGGCCTATTGTACCAGTATTACTGCCATGTACCAGTAAAAGAGGATGCCAAACCACAGCTGGAGCAGACCCCCCTTTCGAATACGCCTTAAAACTCCACCAACCAGATTTGGTTTAGTATCAGGAGATTTGACAATCTGATAGATGTGGCCCTCTGTGGAATACATGAGGACACAGTGAGCTTTCATGTCCATGTGAGAGAGGTTTCCACAGTTGAGCTCATACATGTGGTGTGTCCGAATGTAATAGAACAGGCAGACCTAAACCCCCCCATACTCATAAACGCACACAAACGACCTTCGTTAAGGTCTGGTAGTCTGGTTACAATTAGTAGGGCGAGTGAGAGGAGTTTATACTTGTTGTAAACACTGACACAGTGTCCATGAGTCTGCTCACTATGTTTATAACCATTTAGGTGCTCCAGCTGCCCATGTCTATTTGTATGTATTTAAGTGTTTGTGGACGTGGTGGGAGGTCTCCCCTTTTTTTTGATTTACCATGTCTGTTCACATCCGCACAGACACTTGCATCAGTCAACTTAAAGCATATTGTCTTTCATTTCATCGTGGCTGATCATGTTTTGGCTACAGCAACACTTGCACATGTTAGAGGTTCCATTTTGCTTGAATTTGTCTGATGTGGCCTGTAGAGCTGCCAATGCATTAACCAGCAACACTGCCACTAATGCATTATCCAGACTCAAACCCAGGAGGCATGTTAGGAACAGGCTTAACATCCATGTTCACATCCGTTACATGATAGGATATCAGTTTAGAGGTGGAGATTAAGAGGAACAGTCAATAATGGAAGGTGTTGATGTGAAACAACCAGAGACTGGAATCTGTATCAATAAGAATATCAAAGTGGCTTTTAGTAAAAGTTTTCCACCGAGGTAGAGAACCTGGATGTGGAAGTTTTGAAGTTTTATTCCCGTGCACTCATCGAACTTTATCAACTTCATGATCAGTCTAAAAGTGGTTGGAGCTGTGACAGCAGCTGTCAGCATATTGCCATGGTGACCAAGTGCAGATGAGTGAAAAGAAAAAGGAAAGGAGAGGAGGAAGAGAAGGAGGAGAAGGCCAGCTGCTGACCAGAGTTATTACTCTCTGAAGCTCTTCTCTCTCTCTCTTGGCCAAGGATGATTTTTCCTTAAAGAGAAGAAGAGTGGACCAATGTGTGTATGTGCATGTGTGTGTGTGTGTGTGTGTGTGTGTGTGTGATGGAGAGATGTGGAGGGAGTTGGGGGTGGAGGGGTTCTGGTGTGACTCATAGAATAGGAATGACCTCCCTCCCGAATAAGAGCAAACCAGTCTCTCTCTCTGTGTCTCACTCCTACTCTCTCACACACTCTTTAATTTTTTTCTTTCTTTCTTTCACATGGACTAAAAGGGAGAATTTGAGTCCGGGGGGATTTCTGCATAATCAGTTCCAGAATCACAAACAGTTTGACTTTCCCAACAATGCTGCAACTTTTTTTGCTCTCTGTTCCACAGAAAACACACGGAACGACTCAACTGACTTCATACGCAAACATGCACAAAAACACAGAAAAAGCTGGTACATGTTCATGTGATCTGCAGCATGCACATGATGACAGCTCGAAAGGTTGTTCACAGGGCGATACTGATCTCTGCAACTGGACTCTTAAGGAGATACAGTCCCTCCAGATGTTTTCCAGTGCAGCTCCTGAATAAGAAATGTTATATTTAAGAACAAATAAACAGGATATTATATTAAACTTATGCTGACTTTTACTCTGCCTTTCCTTTGCTTCTTCTTTAGAATCTTTCCCCCCTCCTTCTCTCCAGATGTGCTTTCTGTTCAGACAAGGCAGCTGGGAGTCGTTACCTCAGTGCATCGTGGACACACACACACACACACATGCACAAGGTCGTGCACGCATCATGCACGCATATGGCTCCAAGTCCATGTGCAAAACTTAAGTCAACTACCAGTGAATTTCAGTGGAAAAAGGTTGTGTTGAGGTCTGTGAGTAAGATGGTAGTGAGAGGTCCAATCGCTCAGGCTTCAGAAAACAGGAGGGAGGAGGAAATTAGGTTTCAAAAAAACTACAAACGAGCCAAGACAAATTTCTGGGGAACAGTCCACCACATACACACACACACACTTACACTTACACACACACATAAATATACAGGCACATGCACATAAATCACATCGATATACATGCACATATGGCGTAAATCATACACAGAAATTTGAATCACCGTGCAGTTGGGCACACCCATTCATGTGCAAATAAATAAACAAACAAACACATCCTGGAATCCCCTAATGAGTACAGTTTTGGCTCTGTATCTCCAAGAATGGCTTCAACACAGGAAGGGGTGTATTAAAGAGTCCAGACACAGAATCCACACGCCAGAGATCAAAACAGAGACGCAAAATCAGGAGCAGGATAAAGGATAAAAAAACAATAAAATAAGTCAAACGGAGACAGTTCCTCTGAAATTCTGCTGCAGTCTCTGTGTGAAGTTTTAATATAAAACATGTGGCTGTAGTTGACCCACAGACAGGAAGACATTAACATTGTGTCCATGTAATGAATAATTTCTGCATACTGAGTGGTAAGGAGCAGGATACAACATAAAGATTAAGTGTAGTGATACCTGTTTGAGCCCTGGAGGAGAAATACTTTTTTCTCTTGCTCCTTTTCAACAAGGAGGTCAGAGGTCGAGCTCACTGTAGCTGAAAGAGATCTGTTCCTCAAGGGCACCTTTTCAGGCACATACTTGCTGACACAGTTAGTTTGACTTGGTACTTGCATTTATGTCACTTTGGGTCACACTGTCGCTCTGTTGCATCCAAATATCACAAAGAATTAGTGTTTAATTAATTAAAAATAGATTTTTGAATGCTTTTGGGTGTGGATGTGGCTCAGAAGTAGAGTAAGTTATCCACTAATCAGAAGATCAGCAGTTTGATCTCCAGTCCACACGTTAAAGTGTTGTAGTGGAAGATACTTCTGATTGCTCCTGAAGGCTGTGTGTGAAAGATTCGGTTAGTTTCTAATGAGCAGAGTGCACCTTGTGTTTTAACATGTGTGTGAATGGGTGAATGTTACATGAACGACCCCAAATCCAAAAAAGATTAGGACAATGTGCAAATCCTTTTCAATCTGTACTGAATAAAATACAGCACAAGACAAAATATTCAATGTTCGAAAAGATTTTTGCAAATATGCACTCATTCTTATATTCCCAAAAAGTTGGGACCGCGACAACAAAAGACTAAAAGTTGTGGAAAATTCAAAAGAGCTCTACAGGTAAACAGGTTGGTCGGTAGAAGGTGAAAGGGGCATTCTCGAAAGGCTCAGTTGATCACGAGAGTGGATGGGAGGAAGTTCACCACTTTGTCCAACAGTTTAAAAATAATGTTTCTCTCAGCACACACGTGCATTTAATTTCAGGATTTTTCCATCTACAGTCCATAATATCAATAAAAGATTCAGAGAAAACCCATAACAGGCAAGGCCTGAATGCACGTGACCTTCAATCCCGCAGGCAGGACTGCAATAAAAACCAACATAACTGGATAAAAATATTACTAGACAGGCTTAGCAACACAGCTCATCGCTGCTAAGGACAGAGGGTGTCACTCCCTGTACAGATTGTAAAGCCCTCTGAGGCAAATGTACTTTGTGACTTTGGGCTATACAAATAAAATTGATTTGATTTGATTTGCATCTCACTGCATGCAGGTTAAGACTCCACCATGGAAAGAGATAGCTAGATATCAACAATAACAACTTCCAACAGCTTCTGTGTTCCTCTGAGATGGACTGACGTAACGTGGAAAAGTTTCAAATTGTTTTTGTAAATCACGGGCACAGTGGGATTGTAAAGCTCTTTGAGTTGTCAGAAGACTGGAAAGACATAAATGTTATATAAAGTTTTGGCTATAGCATGCTACATGAAGTCCATTTATATACATTTGTATAACACTGAGCACAATACATATAATATCTATTGTTATTGCCTATTACAATATACTTAATAGTATTAGTACTATTACTGTTGTTATTACTATTATTCATTTTCATTGTATATCATACTATAATCACAATATACTTTATTATGTATCTTATTCTGAGCTATTTTTGTACTGCTCATTATGTCTTTGGAAGTGGAAAGTTTGAGGATTCAGAAATGTTATTCTAAGCAAACAGGGGCTTTCCCGGCCTCAAGTCATGACTAGACAAAAAGTTTCTGAGTGGGCAGCACATGAATCTCTAAAACACTGAGCAGAAACTGGATCAGTTGTATCCAAAGTACGATCAGACAGACCAAAAGTGCCCACAACACCAGAAGATCTGCACTTATCACGCTTATTTCCATGAGACATTGCAAACTTAATCACAGATACAGAATTAATAAAGAACACAAGACTCCAATCAGTTCTGTCAAAAGAAGGATGTGTTGTAGTGGTCTCGGAGGAAGGTGCTTGGCGGGGTGGCTGACCACTGCACCACTGTATCGCCCTAGGATAAAAAAATTCTAATTTCAAAATTCATCCATAAATTCTGGAAGTATTTCACTCTTGACAAAAGTTGTGGCCCAATCCACCATTGACTTGTCACACTGCGACTGCGAGCACAGCTGAAACTAGGTCAAACTGGGTGAGTCTCAAATTCTATCTAGTGAATTTTTGCAACTTTAAAACTGAAAAGCAGATTATGTTTAGATGTACATTCATTTTCCACCATTATTCCGAATGATATATATTGATATATAATATTCAGAATTTGACACAGGTTATGTAAATAGCATATTCCATTTGGACTTCCATTTGACTGTGGTTTATTCTGAATGTAGCATTTTCCTATTAAGACATCTGAGATATGGCAATATTATTTGGGTTTTAAGAGCATTGTTTGTACATATAAAGGCGTGGGCCAAAGACATGCACTTAATAGGTTAATTGGTGACTCTAGTTTGGTCACTGGTGTGAGTGGTTGTTTGTCTGTATGTGTCTGGTGATGAGCTGGCAACTTGTCCAAGGTGTATTCTGCCTCTCGCCCAAAGCCAGCTGGGACATGCTCCAGCTCCCCGTGACCCTGATGACTCACATCAGGTTGCCAACATGCTAGACGTCAGCTAGAATGCAGATGTTTAGCAGCAGTTATGTTTACTATCTTAGTTTGGCATGTAAGCATTCTAAATGAGCTAATTAGCACTAAAGAGAAAATAAAGTACCAAAAAAAATTACAAGTTTGACTGGATGATGAAAAGTTAGTCACCAAAGTTCGTTAGTGCCATATCGCTATTAGGCTAAAATCACAATGTTTAGAGTATGAGCTTTAGAGGTGTATTTATGCATGAACATTTGATAATAAGTCTTTGTATACTGGATTTGAGAGCTACACATTGTAAGTCTGTGTGTGTGTATGGACAAAAATGAGCTGAGACACTTTGGTGTGGCAACCTTTATTGAAGGAGCTCTTACAACGCTACTGAGGCTTCGTATCCTCAGGTAAAGAAATCTTTAACAACAATGGGTAGAGGCTGATACACTGGGACTAATAGCACCACGGATATGACAACAGTACAGTGACACTGTGCAACTGATGACAATAAAACTGAAGGTAGGAAACTTACAGCTGAGGGGATCTGAAAGGTGTGTGTGTCTTTTCTGTTTGTGTGTGGGTGTGAGGGGCGACTGAGTCCCATTAGGTTTTTTTTTTTCCAGCCTTCAACTGTGACAGATGTTTTCCTACCTCACTGATGAAGTACAAAAGTGTGTGTGTCTGTGTGTGGGTGTGGTGTGTGTGTGTGTGTGTGGTATTTCTATGGCACAGAAAATAAAGAACAGGTTTCTGTCATCTGAGCCAGTGACCCCAGCACAACTGTTTATGGAACAATCGCTCAAAGCTACACATAAAAAATGACCTCCACACATATACATGTAATTGGTACTCACATATACACACAAACACAGATACACACACACTCAGATAGAGTCACGCATGTTGAGTCCAGCTGTCATGTCCTCATTAGTACCAGGTGAAGTGGCGGGTTTGTTTGAGTCTGTCTGATGTCATATCCTGCTTTCCCTGTAGGTTTGGTGATCTAAAGCTTTCAAGAGATGTCGGGTGTGACTTTTTATCAAGACTGCTTATTTAACTGACCTTTTCAAGACACTTTAAAGGGGCAAAACCTAAAATAAAAATGACCAGCCAATCATGAGCCAACCTTCCAGGTTAACAATCATTTAGGTACAGCAAGCACTCAACAAAAGATCTGCGTGTTTTGAATTCACAGCTGTGGTTGATTCACTTCTATTTGTTTTCATTGTAAAATTGTGACATCACAAATCCGACACCACTTGAAAGAGTGGTAAGGTCTACAAAAATTAGTCCACATTAAACCCGAAACATAAATCCTTCAAAGGCAGGAGCTCCGGTCCTGGAGAGACAGTAGAGTGTAGCCTTGTTGCTGATTAGTTGAAGTAAGTTGGAGCACAGGTCTAGACTAGCTGAAGGTGGTGCAGGGATGCAGAATACCTGAGTAGAAAGTAGCCTAAGATAGAAATTTACTTTAATTGTGGCCAGTACTGGCTCTCCAGGACCGAACCGACTCCTTTTGACTTTTTTACCCTGAACTTTGCCTGCCAGGCAGCAATTCCTCCCAGTTGTGTACTGTCAAAACCAACTGTAAAACTGTAAAATGGTTTAGGTTTGGACCATCACTTGGATTATAGTCTAATAATCCTAGCGTGGAGGTGGAAATGGTACACAGCCTTAGATGGTCTTGACTTGGAGGCCAACCCCAGGGCAAAAAAGACCCTCAAAGTTACATGAAGACATTTCCATTTGTTTGCCACACAATCATTTGTCGTTTTGTGACATTTCTTTTCTTTTATTCAAACACAGTGTATGGTAAATGAGTGAATGACTGAATATTCATAATGGGACTAAAAATCTAAAGCGTGTTGGTCCTGTTGTTTGGGCCCTTCACTCAGGACTTGGACACCCTACGGGAAACGGTTTGGTAGAAGACCCCTCTGAGCAGAGAGGGGTAGTCTCCGATGCGGAACAGGTGGCGCTGGGCAGAGATGATGTCTTCCCGACGCCCTTTGCTCACAAGAGTGCGCAAGTTGGCCTCATTGACCTGGGTGCCAATGGCGATGACAAAGAGCTCCACCCCGGCTTCCGCCACTTCACGTACGCGCTTCTCCAGCCCAGCATCAGTGATATCCTGAGACCTGCCGTCAGAGAACAGCACCAGCTTCTTTACACCTCCCGATGCGTCTCCACGGCCACGTAAATTCTTAATAGCAAACTCCATGGCCTCTAATAAATTAGTGCCGTCATTTTGGAAGGCTGCCTCTTCAATGCGACGAGACAGCAGGGTCAAATTGGTAGTTAGCTGCTGCTCCATGCGGCTGCTCCGGCTGTATTGGCCAACGGCCACTTTGACAGTGGCGACCCTCTTTTTCTCTGCGGTCAGGAAACGCTCAGCCAAACGTCGGACAAAGGTCTTGCTTGTCTCGAAGTTCTTCTGGCCCACACTCGCCGAGCTGTCCATCATCACCAAAATATCGGCACTTTCATCGAAAGAAACTGCAACACACGCACACAATACATCAGTGGATGTTTCCAATACTATTACAGACAGAATGTGAAAAAGGGAGGGAAATGTCACTAAAGATATAAATACCAAAGATAAACATTAAAAAGAGCAAACAGCAGCTTAACCTAATGTCAAACTATCCACGTAAAAAGAAAAACAGACTTACTGGGACATCTTTGTCGTGCCGACGGGCACTTCTTATCTGGACAAGAGAACAACAATCAGTTTATTAGAAGTTGGTACAAAATATTCAACTGATAGAAATGACCAATGAGATGCATGTATGTGTGTGTGTGTGTGTGTGTGTGTGTGTGTGTGTGTGTGTGTGTGCACATGCACCTATGTCTATGTTTACCTTGACAGATTTTGGTTGTGAGGTTTTGCAGGAAAGTGTCATCCAGCAGCTCGGCAAAGTTGTCCAGAACAAAGGAAAAGCCTGGTTTGGGATCGTTCTTACAACTCATTTCATCAAGCCGCTCCTGGTTGGGCTGACGACCTGCGTAGTCCTTCACTCCTAAACCACCCACCTGGAGATGAGGAAAGAGATTTTTAGGTTACCAGGTGTGAGGGGCAAATTTTCTTTTATAGCATCACACCATGGTTTTCACAGGGTCAAGAATATTTCCAGAGATCCTGTCAGTATTTCAGTTAAAGGGTCTACAAGTCTGTGTCTATGTAGGTGTATTGTACTCACCCGGACATTTTGACCACAGAGGATGTTGAGGGGAATCGTGTCCCTATCAGTATCAGAACGTCCGTCGGTGAGGACAAGAACAACTCGGTTGTCTTGCCGCATCAGACTGATTGTGTTTTTTAGAGCGAAATCAAGGGCCTCGCCTGTGTATGTGGCCTCAGCCAGCCATCTCAAGTCTCTCACTTTCCTGTGTGCACACAGAAAAAAAAGCAGATTAATGACATTAAAAAGAAAACACACTAGTCACGCTCATATGCAAAAACACATATTTCCTGCATTGAATGAAATGAAAGGACTGATGTTAATTTCATTGTCCATTAGAGTAGAGGTCTGGATTGCATTTTAGCCTAGCTTAGCATAATGACTGGAAGCAGGGCAAATGATTGAACACATGAGATACAACATATTAACTGTGCTTTTTAGAGGTGTTTTGCCCTGCTTCCGGTAATTATGCTAAGCTAAGCTAAGCTAGGCTCCTGCACTTTGCATTGACATATGACTGCATATAATTTCCGATCTTCTCATGTCACTCTTCAAGAGAAAGTGAATATTCTAAGTGTGAACATTTTAAAGCAGTGTAATGTTCTATTTACATTCATATAAATACAAAAATGTATAACTAAAACAGCACTGGAGATGTTGGAAAGAAATTTTGATCTGTATCCCATTGCTTACTGTCTTTTGCTAAGACAGCAAACAAGAGGGTTATAAGCTTATTTCATTACTAAAACACTGCAAACTTCCCTCTTAATACAGTCTGACAGATATAAAGTTGAGACTTGGAGAGGATGTAATCAAATACTGAACCAATGAAATCAAACCTCTACAGTGGTGATGCTGAGTCAATGCAGAATTAGTGCTTCAACATACAGTCAGAGAGGCGTCAGGGCTCTGGTTGCATGCATGTGAACTCACTGTTTGAAGTCGGTGAGGCTAAAAGCGTTGGATCCCAATTGGACAGCTTCTTGGGCCCTTGCTCCACTGTACTGCACTACACTCACTCTGGACTCATTACCTGCAAACTGGAAAGAAAAGCATTGCATGGTTACTGTGTGTTTTGGTCTGTGTGTGTTATGTCTACAAGCATGTGTTTTCTTCAGTCAACATTTCTGCGTTCCCACCCATCTGACTAATTATATCCAAACTGGAAGAGGAGAGTCATTGGAGAGATATAAAAGCGAGTTCCAAAACCACACAATTCTTTCATTCACACTTTCTGTTTTTAGGCCTGATCTCAGGGCAGCTCTGAAATTGTTTTCACAACTTTTTTGGTACTATTTTGAACAAACAACAAAATCCACAGAGGTCAAATGTGGGTTATCTTACAAGGGCTAGGCGTATGAAAATCAGTGCAGCCAAGATCCAAAACAAAGATATTTTCAGAAAAGGAAATTACCTTGACTTGCTGGTCTTTGATCAGTCTGTCAATGACTGTGATGATAAAGTCTTTGGCAAGAGCAAAGTTTGATTCACCAATACTCTCTGAGCTGTCCACAATGAACGCCAGGTCCAGAGATCCACACTTACACTCTGGAAACACACATAAACAAAATCACACAGGATCACAATAGCCATATAGCATGAGAAATAATTAAGATCAAATCAAGTTTGTTTATATAGCCCTTTACAATAGCCAGACAGTACCCAAAGTGCTTTACAAAAAAGCCATAAAAAAACCCAATACATAACAGGTACATAGATAAATAAATACAATTAAATTAAAATACAATAAAAAAGTAAAAGTGCTGTAGTGAATGTACAAACTTACCACAACAAGCTGTGAAGTGGTTAGGAGAGGGTTGAAAAAAAAAACACAAATCAGAGTTAATTAACTGTGCATAAAAAAGGTAAAACAACATAAACTGCCTAACCCTCACATTCTTTAGGCTTCAATTGCATGTTTGGCTAATCAGGCACAGAGTTGAAAAGGGCAATGTGTTTAATGGGGAGTGCATGTGGCTTCATTTCTATGAGTGTGTATTTCAGTGTGCAACAAGTTGAGTGTTTAACTTACAACAGAGCTTCATGATGATATCCAGAATTTCACATTCCTGAAGAGAGAGGTGGAGTACATGTTACAGTACGGCAATGCACTGTTAAATCACGTCACATAACTTTCAAAGGAAACACACATCAACCAGGTCCTAGACAGTTTGAAACTGCTTTAAAATAAATAAAAAAAAAAGAAATCATGACAATGGTAATGTTTTACTTCGGGATTTGTTGGTAAAAGGCTACGGGCTTCTGGGTTCAGGAAATTGGATGTGTGGCTTTGGACTGAATATGCAGTATCAGATTCAGTCAAAACTAGCTCAGCCTCAAGGGGGAATATTCTGTGGTACTTAGCCAGTCTCTCCTCTGGCAAAAAAGAGGGCGAGGATTCAGATTAAATAAACTGATTACATTTTTTTTATACTTACATCAGTTCCTGCTGGTCCAGGAGGCCCAGGAGGTCCCTGAAAAAGAAAGGAAGAGTGAGTAAGAAGAGAAGATTAGAGGGCTGAATAATTCATCCTGATAGATGTGTTTATCTGTTTTAAGAAAAAAAAAATGGCCAGACAAAAAATGATCTGGTCTGATGTTGACAGAGCTAGACTGGATGACTGTTTTCTTTTTAACTGGAATAAAAAAAAAAGTAGTGATACTTTGGAAAACTCATTTGACTGCAAACCAGAATACCTCACTGAACCCACATCCACACCCACACATTTGTGTGTGCTGCTATCTTTCTGCGACATGTGAATCCTTCAAAAGTTCACTGCAACAGCATTTTGTTTTCTTGTGCTCAGCTGCAGGGAAAACCATCTGTTTTGTTTTAACAGGCATTAAAGTCAGTTTAAGAGCATTCTTTTTTGTGACAAAGAGGCCAGAGTAGTTTGCACACACAAGAGAGAGAGAAAGAGACGTTAATTGTAGACGGGAGAAACTGTCTCGTGAACACATGACGCAAAGGGTTCATACAGAAATATGCAGCAGGGGAACAAGCCAGAGGAGAGACAGAAAACAGATGAGGAAAGGGAGGAGAAAAAGAAGGAAGAGAAGAAGGAGGAGGATGACGAGAGAAAGACAGCAGAGAAAGTGTGAAAGGGCAGAGTTTGAGGCCTTGGAGGAAAACATTTTCAGTGTTATATTTAGATCTGATCTGTGTTCTCTGCATCTTTTCACATGATCCAGTACCACAAACTTTCACTTGCCAGTTAGTGAAAGGTAATCACTCTGTCTTTCCTACATACTGTTGTCTGATGTCTTAACATGTGGTTTGATGTTGCATGTTGCTACATTTAGCTCAGTTACTGGATGTCTCTCTGATCAGTAGTAACTTCTGCTCACAGGCAGAGAAATTAACAGCGCTGGGTGTTCACTTTGTTCTTGTTAGCTGGACTAACAAGATGATGGTGATATTTTACATTTCTATATTTAGTCTCACCAAATCAAATGAAAAGAGCCAAACCAATAATGAACTGATCCTACTAATTAGTACGAGTGCCTGTGGAGCCACAGCCTGTTACAGCTTACTCCTCTTCGACTTAAACCACAATTTTTATCCCACTATTAAAAAACAATGATCCACAAGTCTTTGTATGGGAGTGAATGCCACAGACAGGCTGGGAATGTTGGTAATGATGCAGAGGCAGACTAACCCCCAACACTGATTTCTTTCACAATAACAAACATATTCAATATCACCAGACATATCCTTTAAATGAACTGTGTCAGAGGGTATTATTAAATTTGATATAATAATCTCACTGACTTTTTAAGACTAAAATCAGTGGCTTTTAAAAGATGTAATTTTTAAGCTAAACTAGGTTTTTAAAGAAAAACAATAAAATGAAACAAACTATGTTTGAATCTGGGAGCAGCAGCTCTTCTAATGTCTCATCTTGCATGCACATGCAGACACACGCGCGCACACTATCAGCTCAGGTTGTTACTCCATGGTAGTCTTACTGGATTGCCGTCGGGTCCTCTGTGACCTTTGGCTCCTTTACGTCCTGGAGTTCCTGGGATGTCGTTCTGTGTAAAAAAACAAAAAGAAAGAAAAAGGATAGAGATTTAGAAAGAGACAAAAATCAGCATATGCATGTAGGTATACATACAACTACAATGTTTTGTAGTTACATGTGTTTTGATACAAACATCGATCATTGTCTGGCCTTAGCATGCAATCATTTCAATGACAAAATGAAAGTTTGGACTCCTGTAGGTGTGTTTTACAAATTTGGAAGCTTTCAAAAGACTACACGGGAACGTTCCAGCTGTGTACATGTGCTGCTTCTCTTCTAATCTTCTAATCATATGCAAGAGAGTGTATCTGCACAACATCTAGGAGTCTACTCTACAACTAAAATCTTTTTACCACCATTACATAAAGTGGTAGCCATTATCAGCCTGTAATACAACTTGATAAGTTTGTTTAATCCATTGTATTCAAAATGACTTTGTATTTAATACTGGATTGAATTAATAATTTTTCAAATAATTGTTCTAGATTCATACAATTTATGTCTATAACAGTAAACATAAAGAAAAAAAAGTTTATAATTAACGTTGCTACCTACTGCTTGCTTATTTATCTTTTGGTGAACAAAATCTGTGATTTGAACAGATGTGTTATACCAAGTAAAGCAAAGAGTTTGCATGAACAGTATTTTTTTGTCTGACCCAGAAGGCACAGGAAGCCACTGTAAAAGCTGAATATTAGTTCAAACATTATGTTTGTGATAAGAATTCTTGGCACTGTATTTTAGGCTAGTTTTGACTTTTATAATGCTGCAATTTGGATGACCTGAAAATAAAACATCACTGTAGTTTAGTCTGGATGATAGGTTCACAATTTAAAATATACATCTGTACCCAGATGGTGTCATTCAACTGTTTTTTGATGTGTGAAAAGAATCAGAGGTGAGACCCAAAAAACTAAATACTGCGCAACCACTCAACTTTAAAAATAATCTGGACCACTTGGTGTGACTGCAATGTAAATTCAGATGTCATCAGCATAAAACAGAACTTTACATGAAATTCATGGAGAATGTTCCCATATAGGGGCGTATAGCATGAGAAAAGAAGTGGTCGCAATATGGAGCCTTGAGATACTAACACTTTAAAAATGTGTCAATGAGTTTAAGTGTTTTTATTGTTTCAAATCTCAGTTTATTTACTATCTATCTCCTATCTATTTACTTAATTTCACAAAAGCAGTCTCTCAGAGGCTTTTTAGCTTTTTAAGAGTAGCAAATAGTCACTATAGTGACTTTGCAGATTTTAGCATTAAACATGTGAAATGATCATTTTGTCACTATCATCTTTCTTTCTTCTTTTAACGTCTCCTTTTTAATTTCCTCCATTACTTTCTTTTGTCTTCTTTTGTTTTTTATTCCATTTCTTATTTAATTTCTTTGCTTGTTCCTTCTCTTTACTTTAGCATCATGAATTTCCCCTAAATGACGAGATACAATAACTAATAATGTTAAATAGTCAATAGTTTATTATATTTCATATAAGCCTATCTGACTTCTTCAGAAATGGAATCAAGATGTCAAAACACTTCCAAAGACTTAGTTGAAGCCAGATCTGGCCTTGAGACAGCCACCAAAGCCTCTGCAGCTGCTCCACTCTGACCCATTGCTGATATATATGAGATTATGCTCCAGACTGTAGGACTGTGGAGAATAATGATTTTAACACTGTAAATCAATTATCTCATCTATAAGTTCCATGTTCCCACAAACACTGTTCCAAATGTAGGCATTTTGGTTTGAGGAAGAGTGCAAACAGCTGCAGAGAATTAGAAATTAATGTAAAATTGCCATTTGAGAGCGGAGCGTCATGCTCAAGAAATGGCTTTCAAAACAGCTTGCAAACACATGTGCAGATTCAAGAGGCTATTTTAAAGTAGCATTTACTCATGTACAACATTAAAGTATTTAAACAGACTTATCTTGTATTCTCTTCATTGAAAAATATACTGTAACAGAAATGTGATCCATACAATACATAGTTTATCTTCTCTCTGCTCCAAAACAATTGATTTATAGTTACATAAATACTTATTTGCAGCTCAGCATGGTAGAATGAAATGAGATGCAGTGAGGGCAAGAGGGCAGGCTAGCACCGTAAAGTCACAAATCACAATAAAACATTTTTGCTCTTTGATCTGAAGCCTACTTAAACCAGCTGATCTACACTGCTGATCTACCTACAGTGGACAGATATGAAAGAGAACGAGAGAGAGAGAGAGAGTCGGTAATGCCAACCACCTGGCTTTTAACACACACATGCATAGTTGCTTGTCAGCCTTGAATAAGAACACACACATGCGCGTTCACATACACACACGTTTCCAATTACGGCATTTTCAACTTCAAACGCTCTGATATATAGAACATGGGCCATATCACATAATTACACACACATCCTGACCTTCACTTTATGATGTCATATTTGATGACACACAACCAGATGTGACTGCATTTGCAAATGTCATACCTTGTTGATTATGTGTATGTTATCATTCCAAAGTGTGTTTGACAAAAAGTTATAAAGGTTGAAGTCAAAAGGTCTGTCTCCACCGTTATCTCCTCTGACACCCCCCTCCCATGTATAACCTCCTGTCCCCTCTGGCCAAAGAAAGTTCAGGCAACAAAGTACATGTCTGTGCAGTGTGAAAACATTTCAACAATTTAAATTAGAAATCCAGTTGCTCAAAAATTATAACAAGACCAGTGGCATTAAATTTGATTAAATTGAAAATGTTGTTAGCTGGTTCGATGTCTCATGATTTCAAGTCAAACTGGTAAGTGTTTTTTCCACTGTACTGTCCAAAACAGTGAGTAGCCGTGTATAAAACATGTGGGAACAAACAAGAGACTGTTCAGAGAAACAGATATAACGGCCTGTTAAAAAGAGAAAAAAAATGGCTGAATGCCTCTGGGAATAAGGATTGTAATGGACTAATTTTTTCCACTGAGAGAGACAAAAATATGGCATCTTATTATGTATTTTTTATAAAGGACTTAGTCATAGATTGATGGATCTATGGAATAATGGAGCAGTAGCTGAGGAAGATTAGTGATATTATTTTAGGGCAATAGTTTGACATTTTGGGATTCGCATTAATTTCCTTTCCAAGAGTTATACGAAAAGATTAATACCACTCATATTTGTCTGTGGAATATGTAGCTGCAGCCAGCTGCTGATTTGAAGAGATTAGCACAAAGACAGAAAACAGCAAAAACCAAAGTCCGAAAATGACAAGTTGCAGTTTTTTTGTTTTTTTTTACTGGGGTTATGTGTTGAAGTGTTTTTATGGTTGTGTGTCGGATTTTAGGAAGTAGTGCTCCTGGCCCAAAACAAAGTTGGGCCGATAAACTCCTGTAAAACCACAAGTTATAATGTATTAATAAGTGAACATGGAGCTAGGCAGGGATCAGATCAGGTGGTTGGTTCCCTGTGTTTCCAGTTTTTAAGCTAAGCTAAACTAACAGCTGTTGGCTGTAAATGCATATATATATAAAAAATGAGACTGGTTAATCTTCACAAGAAACTCTCGATAAGAAAGCAAAGTGGCCTAAATGGGTTATTTATTCCTTTTAACTATGGTACTGCCAACAAAGTTAAATAGATTTCATCAAAAGTCCATATCAAGACAATTTAAAAGTGGAGCTCATTGGAAGAATGTGTGACTTTGTTTTAGCCCATATAATTTTATACTCCTGACGACAATTTCTAAAGTTTACACACTAGTTTTTAGACCGATTCAGGCAGGCGTTGATTTACATTTCACTAAGAGCTAGGACCAGTCTATAAAAAGTAGCATGTTCACACTTTTGTAAAGATTCCAAAACTTCTTCCTCTAAGCTAACTCATGACATCATGCATGTTTTCAGTTGGTGATTTGTTACTATATAATCAAGGTGAGGATTATGGTCCTTTATTACAGCTGTAGAATCAGTTACAGAGGTTATGAGATGGTTCCTGCATGTTGCTGTCACTACTTTTTTTTTAATCTAATCCCTCCCTGTGCTTCAGTAACACACAGTCCTGATGAGTTGTAAACTGATCTGACACTGTAAATCCAGAGCTTACAAAGTGTGATTCCTCTTGAAGAATAGACGTTACAGTACACTGATGTACGGATGAGAGAAAAGTACAAACATGTGCAGAAATGTTTATGCCATGGAACACAGACCTTGGAAATGCAATAATTTCAATGTAAACATGACCAAGTTGAACCAGGGGTTAAAGTGTTAAAACGCTATATGGTCACGGGTGACACACATGTAGCGCTGCCACACAGACAGACACGCACACACTGAAAGAGTAATGCAGCCCCTTGAATGTTTCTGCTCATTTCCTTGTATCCTTGACAACTACATATACACAGCTGCATCAGCTCAAAACCCTCTTCCCCAAAGACACACACATAAAATGTGTTCAGACCGACTTAAGAAAGCATTTTCAGCTGCACAACAGAAGGAGAGTGTGAGAGCGAGATGGATGGACTGAGAAAAATAAGAGTAGTAAAGTATGTAAGGAGTTAATGCAGGAAAACAAAATGACAGACAGAAACTAAAAGACAAAATGTATCATTGTATATTATTATGCATTATAAGAAAGCAATAAAAGAGAAATATGTAAATGTGCTCATAAATCAAGACATGTGACTCACATCCTGTAAGCGCTCTCTGCCAAGAAGGGATTGTGAAAAGATAAAATGAGATCAAGAACGAGAAGCAGTTCCAAAAAAGAGACAAGTAAGAGACAGACTCACATCGGGGCCTGGATCTCCGGGATCTCCGTCATCTCCTTTGGGTCCAGGGGTTCCCTTGCCACCCTGGAGGTCACACAGCAAATGTTAGAGGTTAAGACAGCACAGGGGTGTGACAATTGATTTTACACTGTAGGCAGCTAACTTCAAACATGGATACTGTTCAGTTTAAAGCTTCTTTACACAGCAAATAATCCATTTTGCATTAAATAATAATCAGTTGTCAGTTAAGGTTGGAAGAACACTTACAGGCTCACCAGGATCTCCACGGGTCCCAGGATAACCCTAAAAAAGATAGAAATATTCAGAATAAACAAATTTAAACAGAGCCAATTGTCATGTGCACATGAATGTACATCATATACTCTTGATACAGACCTGGAAGCCAGGACAACCTGCGGTACCATTTCCTGGGGCACCATCTTCTCCCTAAAAGTAAAAAAGAGAAACACTTACAGATCCATCCGCATACACACACACACACACACACACACACACACACACACACACAAACCTCATGGCAAGCAATATGATAAATGGCACACATCTGTCTGCCCCCACCCCTCTCTGTCTCCCACACTCACCCTGTCGCCAATCAGGCCTCTGTCTCCAGGAGCGCCTTTGATTCCTCTGATTCCTTTGGGTCCCTGCGAGATAAAAGGAATGATTAGAAACATATGAAATGTAAATGGCATATATTGGTTGAGAACATGTGGATCTTGTCAAAACATTGTGTGTTTTTCTATGTCTGTGTCTGTGTGTGTGTCTGAGGGCCCACATTTTCACTGCTTACATAATCCTCACTGCAATCTGTTACAGATTATTGCTAGCTGTTTCCCTTCTTCCATTACGAATATCCACTTCTTAAAGTAATGGTTCTAATATACATGACATAGCTCTTTTTATTGCAATTTATGGAGTAAACTGCACATCTGTATGGATTCTAGAGTTAAATCAATGATGTTACAGTCGGAGCAGTGAAGTTGGACTGGGAACTGTTGAACAAAAATTTCAATTGTGTTTTCAAGTTGGACCCTATGACTAATAAAAGAGAAGCTCATTGAATAAATAGGTATATGTGTGCGTATATCAATTATCCCTGTACATATGTGTGTCCTATTGGACTCACTTCTGGTCCAGATGGTCCTTCATCTCCTCTGTAGCCAGGAGGCCCTTCTCTGCCTTTCACACCCTGGAAAACAACAGCACCGTTAATGAGAAACCATTAAAACACGTGTCCAACAAAAACAGCCACAAAAGCACACTCAGTTGAAGAAGAAAAAAAGAACAACTGGCAAAAGGCTAAAACAATCAGTTTGGTTTTACAACACAGACAAAGTCCTGCCTCAGCTGAAAAAGAAAAAAAGCAACAACTGGTAAAAGGCCAGCTGAGGCAGGACTTTTTCTTCATTTCTTCATTGATTATGTTCCTACTTGACTCTAGAACTCCCATGAATCTTTGGCGATGGCAGACTATTAGAGCTGTATGGCGAGTGTAGTGTTAATACAATTTTTTTAAATTTTACTCCCCTTCCAGTTTCTGTTGGCTCTCACCAAAGGTCCAACAGACCTGAAACCACACCCAACCGTGATGTCATGGTGTCCTGGAGTACATTTCTCCATCATCGCAGTGAGGTGAGAAGTTAGACCACTAGAGGTTAGCAAAAACAGGATTTTCAGACTCTATTAAAGGACTCTTTAAAGTTTGTTTTTTTTTCATATTTTTGGCCATTAGTTTTTGCTTAAAAAAAAAAGAAGTTTTAAAGTACTTTTTACATAAAATCTGGTTACACTGTGGCATCTTTGCTACAGTAAATTGAAGCAATAGTTGATAGATGATTTGATTTCTTTGTGAAATTCTGTATAATCCAGATGATGTTTTTCATCTTAAGTGTCAAAACGGCCATTATCAGAATAAGATCATAGGATGTCAATATATGCTCGACTCAGTGAGTTAAATTGTCCTGAGCACAGTCCAGAAATCTTTAGCCTCCCTCCCTGTTTTGAAGTTTAAGTTTCACACTGTTTTGAATACATTAACACATCAATATTACTGTAATCCCTTTCAATTCATAGCTGAGATATGTTGAACCTAACTTGGCTCAAAGATCGGACACATATGTGTTAGCTCTGACAAAAGTCAAATAAATACACTTTCCAAAGCTCCAAAGCTGTCTGATTTACACATTGTGTCTTCTGAATCTGACTCATGACTTAGTGATACGGAAAACAAGACGTTGTTGTTTAAAAAAGGAGTCAGCTTTTGAATTTCCTGAGAAACAACAGCTGCGTCCAGCTGCTGCATGCAGCACCCCTGGTCAAAGTGAAGTCACAGATTTTGCACATTGTTGAAATGGAAAAAAAAAAAAAAAAACTTAGAATGTGTTGATTTTTCCCTGTTTTCATAAATCACAGCAGGGCTCTCTATGCACCACTAGATGCACAAAGTTGAAATAAATTGTTCTCTTCTCTATAGATAAGACAGAATATAGGAAAACTTTACAAAATGTCAAAGAGCTTCTTTTAATTTCAAGTTAATGTTGACAAAAAATATGTATATGTTACATTGAGTACTGTACACTGTGCATACTGTACTATAGCTTGACAGTGTTTAATGAGTGTAAATGATGTCGAGCACATTACTGAATTTGAGGATACAGTTTTTCCTGAGTATATGAGGTAGGCCCGATGTCAGTTATTCCATGTTTCTGTACTATTTAGTTCAGTTACTATTCATTCAGTTCTGATGAGGAAAGAAAGCAGCACAAAAGAGCCATTGAATGTTCTGACATCACGGTGGTTACCACAACTAACGCTTATAACGTATTATTATTATTACACTGCCTGGTGCCTTATTAAGAGAGCCATACTGAGGCTTTGGCAGGAGCAGATGGAGAGAAGAACTGAGTCAGAGGGGAAAGAGTGAGTGTTGATGTTCCCAGGAGGAGTAAAAGCTGAGAATGAGAGAGGAGAGATGGAGCATGTAGGAGTGGGCAGCTCTCTGGGGCTCCAGCCAGGTTCGCCTCTGTTTAAGCTTCTGCACAAGTAACCTCCCTCCCGCAACATAAAAAATGGATGCACACGCATGCACACATACTGGAAAGCATGCGCTCGTGTAAATGTGTGTGTGATTATATTTGAGTGTGCCTTACAGGGTCTCCGTTGGGACCAGGTGTGCCCTCCCTCCCCGGTTCTCCACGGGGTCCAGGGTCCCCCTGGCAAGGAAAAGAACAAATGAATAAAGTGACTGAAAGACAGTAACAATAGACAATTAAGCAGAGAGGGCCAATTTTTTTTCGATCAGTAGTACATGAGAATAATAACAGTGGGAGGACGATTAAAGTCAGTATGGTTGCAGTCGACTCACTGAGCCAAACAGCATTTCCAGAGAATTTCTTAGGAGAAGGCCCTGAAATCAGAGTGACCACAGATCAGCCCTTCATCCCTCCTCATCATCCTTATCATTACTTACGGGATCTCCTCTTGGACCTCTGTTTCCGGGGGAACCTTGAACCCCTTTCTCTCCAATAGTTCCCTACGAGGAATTTTAAAGACATTAAAACATATTTTGGCAGCTGTCACACGCAAACACTCTGGCTGTCACAAGGTCAATATTAATCCTATTTACTCTCTCGCCGCGAGGTCCATCTGGTCCTGTAGGGCCCTGAAACACACAGACACATAGCAGGATATTAGATAAGTCATTAAAGATCACAAAGTTTGTGGCGTTGTCAGGAGCTTCATCACTTACATCGTCACCGCGCTCTCCTTTGTCCCCATCGCCTCCACGAGAGCCCGGCTCGCCCTGTCACAACACAGATAGTTACACATTTATCATATTTCCTGCTTTTTCTTTTTTTCTATTTTGTCATTATTCTTGCTTTCTCTGCACTGATTTACCTTAGGTCCCGATGCACCATAGTTTCCAGGTCTTCCAGACAGGCCGTCTTTTCCAGGATCTCCCTAAAATGAGAAGAAAGTCTCTTATAACACACCACTGAAAGGCTATTTGAAATCTTCTAACAGCACAATCATTTTTCATATCGTACTTTTTCTCCTTTTATTCCATAAGGACCAGGGTCTCCCTTTGGTCCAGGATCTCCCTGTAGGCCCTGGAAGCAGAAAACACAGAAAAAGTGTCAGTACATGATCATAAGCAGCTGAAGCCACAGAACTCAATTCTCAGAGGCTTGTACATATAGGCATGTGTGTGTGTTTACAGTATGACTATACGGCCTCATTTAAACAATCTGACAGCAGAGAATGTAAACAAATCAGTGATTAAGAACCAACGGCCTCAGTCTGCCTTCCGCGGGGCTCCAGATGCAGGGAGTGATGTTGATCAGGGCCGCACTGACAGCAACGTTCCTAAACATGCTGTGGCTAATGGCTAATCTGTAAACAATGTGGCTTGAGCCTCAGGTAGATACAAAAGTGCCCTGTCTCAGTATGTGTGTCTGTCCAAGAAAGAGTGTAAGACAAAAACATGTAAAAATGTGTGTGTGTGTGTGTGTGTGTGTGTGTGTGTGTGTGTGTGTCCTACACACCTCAAACCTGATGTCAGTGTTTTAAAAACTTGTAATTGGTGTCTATCTGGTTGTGAATCAAACTGTCTACAATGTGTGACCTCAGCGTCAGTGGAGTCCCTGAGGGATTATTCTGAGACTGACATATACAACTTACATCTGATCCGGGAGATCCTTTACAGCCGGGAAGACCAGCGAAACCAGCCTCACCCTAAGGAGGAAAAACCAGAGAGACAACACATCTTCAAACAACTTGATCAAATCAGCAAAATACAGACAGCCAGATAGCCAGACCTCTATTTTCATGTTGAGGTTTGTAACTCACCTTGCGTCCATCAATTCCATCCCTTCCCCTTTGACCTTTGTCTCCCTGAGAAAGAGAGAGGAAGATTAAAAGATAAAAGAGTAAGTAAAACAGGAAAGTGGTACAATGATTTATGTGTTAGATTTTAGAGCAGCCATTCTGAAGACAGGTGTTAGGAAGAGCTCACCTTGAAGCCTTTGTGTCCTCTTTCACCCTACGGAGAACACACAACATTAGTCAGCCGTGTTCATGAGTTAAACAACACAGTAATCCCAGAACATACACAGAATTGTGTATGCTTTTTGTATTTGTGCATTCTGACAGTACCTTTTCTCCTCTGCCACCACGGTCTCCCTGGAAACAGAAAT
Organism: Larimichthys crocea; assembly: GCF_000972845.2. Classification (NCBI taxonomy): domain Eukaryota; kingdom Metazoa; phylum Chordata; class Actinopteri; family Sciaenidae; genus Larimichthys; species Larimichthys crocea. The sequence goes on from NC_040020.1 coordinate 13,982,409, forward strand.
ACACACATCAGAATTATCTTCATTACACGCAATGAAGTGATCACTGAGAAGTCTGACCTAGAGTCAGAAATCATCAACAGGTAATCAACCTAAAAAATTATAAATACTTTCATACTCACATAGTAGTCAACATTTATGTAAAGCTAAAAAGGTGTTTTTTCATGTTTAAAGAGATAACAACAATATACAGTATATGTTAACTGCTCTTATGTTACCTTTTACCTGGGGAAAATCTAAGAGAAACTTATATCAATTTAAAGGCTGCTAACAAGAAAGCCATCAGGTGAAAATAGCCGAAGACAAACACACCAACAAAGGACAATAATCCATGGAAAAACTTACCTTTATTTTATGGCTATAAAAATACAAGAAAATGACTATATACATGTGTTTATAAGATACACATATGTGTATATAAACATCATTCAATTCCAATGTGACACATTGTTGTTCGATGGTGATGTATCATCCATCACTTACAGCTTTTTCTATCCATCAGTGCTGCTGCTGCTGCTGCTGCTGCTAAATATCTTTAGCATCCACTTATTCACATGTAAAAAGTCCCTCCTGTCACTTTTAGTCTATGTTTCAGTACAAATAATATCTCGTATGTTTATTTAACACTTAAAGGCACTCTACCTTCATTCCACTGTAACCAACTGGACCAGGATCTCCAATGCTGCCCTGTAACAGACATAGAAATATTAGATCATCTGAACAAAGCTTCCATCAAGCCTGCATGACAAATCCAAAGAGATGTGAAGGAGGTCAACAGGGCAAGACACCTACCTTGGGACCAGGATCTCCTTTCTCTCCTGGCATTCCTGGTCTACCTGACTCTCCCTGCAGAGAACAAAAGAATGATGTTGATAATGCAGAGTTCTGTACGTTTGTGTATTAGGTTGCATTAAGTTTCTGTATTTGTATGTTTTCATTTTATATCATCCCACCTTGGATCCAGGGTCTCCTATCAATCCCTTTGGCCCTCCTGGAGCCTGTAAACAAAACAATAAAACACAAACAGTAAAATAATTGTTCAGAAAACAAATATAAACAAGAAGCTATGTTGGTGATAAGACAATGAATGGCTCACTTACAGTGCATTCGAAGGAGCAACACTGTAAAAAAAGAAAAGAAAGATTATGATCAATTATACACAATAATGTTGATTGGAGTCAATTGAATTTAACATCACCGTGTTTGATGGTCAGTTTTTAAGATATAGTTTTAGTTGGTTTTGTTGGACACGCCAAAGTAGGCAAGATCATGAATATCACTGTGATCTCATTTCAGCTTCCTGTAGCTGTCCTGTCTGACCCCTCCTTGTTTACATGGCAGTGGAGACCAGCCATAACAAGACTTAATCAACAAACTGAGACAGAATCAGAGGAAAGTAATTACCTAAAATCTATAAAATCAACACTAAACACACTCAAAGATTTATTGCATTAAATCAACTCAAAAACATCAAAAACAACTCTAGCAGGCGCAAAAATAAAGGCCAAAAAAAAAAACTTTTAAAGTTTAAAATATAGAATAGATTTTAGTTCTGCAATACAGTCATTATGCATAATTATTATGTAACTACTAATTTAAATATAAATTCATTAAACAAACACAAACAAAAAGATTTCCTTTAAACAAATTAATTTAAAGTCACATACCGTATCCCTTGTCTCGTTTTTCTGAAATGAAAAATAAGAAAGAAAGAAAGATGATGTTATTTTAAATTTCAAATATTAGAGAGAGAGACAAAGAGAAGAGAGGATAAGAGGATGCGTACAATCATATTGATGATGGTTCTAATGGTTCCGATCTTGGTGGCTCTGGTGTCATCTACAGCAGTGAAGTTCTGTCTGTAGGTGTGGTCTGTGGCAATGAGTGACAGCCTGGTGTCCTGGTGAGACAGAAAATAAAAACAACATCAACATGTCTGAAAATATCACCTACAGCAGGGGTCGGCAAATAAGTTTGGACCCGGGCCAATTTTTTTTCTGACAATTCCATCGCGGGCCATGACCATGCGCAGAACCATGCGTTCTGCGTCCTGATTGGCTGAGTGAGAACCGCACGTGTGTTCTGCGTCCTGATTAATTAAGGGAGTACTGTACAAAATGCGTGTAATAAGGTGTATAAAAGTGTGTGTTTAGGGGTTTTACGGCCTTAAAACATGTATGAAAATAGTAAAACTTACATCGCGGATTTTGTTTACGCCCACTGCATCTGTCATGAAACAGGCAACCTGCCCTAGCAACGTGCCGTAACTAATGTATACAGCAGCGCAGATCTGCCGCTGATGTGCATTCACATTCATTTTTGATATTTGAGCCGACCTTGTTTGGTTTTGTTTTTTTCATTTAATGAAACACATTTATTCACGTTGTCCGTTACAAGAGGGACACAGGACACTTTTATTTTCCACAGGTTACTGCGCACGCATGTGCCAATTACTGTTCCGACCTGTGCGTCAAGTAAAGAGGCTGCGAGGATGTTCTGGCTGCTGTTTTGTCATGTTACTTATCAGCTACTTTTCAATAAATGTTGTGAAATCTGTGGAATTGTTGTATTTTGACAGGAAACATGAGGTTTAAAAGATATATTTAAATATATATATAGCTGTTTTGTCATGTTACTTATCAGCTACTTTTCAATAAATGTTGTGAAATCTGTGGAATTGTTGTATTTTGACAGGAAACATGAGGTTTAAAAGATATATTTTATACACAGCCCCCCCCCCCCCCCCCCCCCCAAAAAAAACTGGAGTGTGTGTACATTGGGCCTCCTTCCCAATCAGCAGGTTTAGTGTTTATTCCTGTGTGTATCCGTGTCTCTGGGGACCCTTTTAAGGAAGCAGGCATATCTGTGATTTTGTATAAACTTTGGGCCAGCGCGCGTTCTAGTCAATTCCTGCTAATCGTCTCCCGAGAGCGCGCGTGAACTTTTCTTCCTCCCCCTTCTCCTCCTCCTCCCTCGCCGTGCGCTCTGGTCTCCTCTGCGCGCTCTGGGTATTCACCTCGGACAAATTGGGCGGAGCGCTGGATCACGAAAATTTCGCCGATCCTTTGTAGAGGTACCGGGTTTGGGGCGGAGTGGTTCGGTGTTTGTTTTTCTGGGGACTGGGGTGCTTTTTTTTATAGTTTTAGGTGTTTTTTTACGGTTTAACCATGGGGACTTTCAGAGGTTCCTTGCGCTGCTGTGCCTTTTCCTGACTGAGGCGCAAACGCAGGACCGGAAAAACAGATTTGCGGGTAAGTTTGCTGAAAAGTTTTGAATTTCCACAAAAAAAATCTGTATTTCTCGTGTTTGTGCCATTGTGTTGCATTTAAAGTGATCTTTCCGTGTTTGGATGTAACATGGCACATACTGAAGTGATGTCTGCTGCAAGAGTTGGTCCAGATGTTCATTGTCTCTGCGCTGCATACTTTCCGAAGCCTGGGAAGACTCGCAAACCAGCAGCACGGTAAAAAAACAACTGAAGTTAAATCAGAGGGTGACTGTAGCCTAGCCCACCTGAGCAGGCCCTTGTTTGGTCTCATGTTTGTGTTGTGGGCCTGGATAGTAGGCGTAGGGTATAATGCATACTAAGATCCACCTGAGCTGTGGATGCCAAAGTGATAAAGAACTAAAGATTTTTTCCTGCCAAGGTGCTGGTAACATTAATATACGGTGTATGTATACAGGTTATGGGTGCAGTCAGTCAGTACAGGCCTGCACCTGCCATAAATCGACATGTATAAAGTGAATTGATGAGGTTCAGATCAGCCCCATGACACCCACAGTGATGTAAGATGCTCCAAGCAGCATCATGCTGGCCTGGTCTGCATGGTTATACTGTGCTGACATCACCTGAACTGATGTGGACGATTGATCTTAAATGTATTTTGGATTTAATAACTACATAGATTTCACTTTTTCAGTTTTTATGGTTGTTTAAGAGATTATGTAAGATATTGCTGACAGCCATCTTCTGTTTGTTTGTTTGTTGTTTTTTGTTTGTTTGTTTGTTTGTTTGTTTGTTTTATGAGCAGTTGTCCAGTTGACCTCTTCTTTGTTCTGGATACTCTGAGAGTGTCGCCCTACGACAGCAACATCCCAACTATTATATTGACCAGACAAGCATTCACCAATCAATTCATAGATGAACTCCAGAAAAATGTAAGCCACACACACCACACACACCACACACACCACCACACACACACACACACCACACACAGATCTTTTTATTACCACGTGGAAAGATACTCAATTAGAAGTAAAGCTTGCCTTTAGCATCTTCTTTTAAGGTAATTTAACACCCCTAGTGGTATACCTTATAATCTTCCTGCAGTGATGTACAGGTGTACTTTGGGATACTGTGACATCACAGCTGGGTGTGGTTACATGTGCATACAGCAACGGCTGACGTTGTTAAGTTATTTTTTAAGTAAAAGTACAGAAGTATTTTCAGAAAAAAGTTTTTTTTAATGCATAATGAAAAGTGTCATAATATTTGACTCAGTATATTCCTTAGGCTATATACATCCTATTTTATTCAGTCATTGCAAGTTTGTATTTTAAATCTCTCAAAAATAATTAGTACCAAAGCGGTCTGATGAAATAGACTAGATTAACAGAACAAGCATAGAGTAGCAACAAACATCTTGTCCTGTTTGCTCCATGTTGCATCTTATGTTCCTATGTTGTCATGTGTTGTCTTGACTTGATGGTTGTTACCATTGATGATTTACTCTACTTAATGACTCTTTATGCAGGGCGTCATGTATGTGAGCGCTCCTGATAGGAACTCAGGAGCACTCCACTACAGTGACGAAGTCGAAGTTGTAAAAGAGCTGAGTGACCTGTCGACTGAGCGCGAGGCCCTGAAGAAAAGCGTCAGGACATCCTACATCGCAAGGGCACATATCTGACTGTGCCATCAAGAGGGCTTTGCTGAGCTGCTTATGGGTAATTTTAACACCCGTCACAAACACTTTAGCAGATTAAGTTGGAAAAAAGGGTGACATAATTTACAGTCTGTTTGTGTGGCTGCCTGCCTGCAGGGCTCCAGCTACCAGGAGAACAAGTACATCGTGGTGGTGACTGATGGTCACCCTATCACTGGTTACAAAGAGCCATGTGGAGGTGTGCAGGAGGCTGCTAATGAGCCAGGCAACATGGGTCAAAGTGTTTGCTGTCGCCATTTCACCTGACCAGGAGGTACAAAGCACACACACACATTTGTTATTATATCTTGTGGGGACCCTCGCCAAAACTAAATGCATAACCTCCATCCATACTGCAAAATTAAAGAATAAATGTTTAAGGCTTGCTGTGGGTGATCGGATCCTCCATGAACACAGTATTGGAAGAGGTTTCAGCGATTTTAAGACTTTCTTAAGTTGTAGTTTTACACAGTATCTACTGTGTCTGCTCATTTGTGCATTGAAAGAGTTATTGGTCTATTGGTCCATAATGGCTGAGAGAAGTCTCCATTCTCAGTGTTAACAGATGGGAGACAAAACCACAAGTTCTTATTCAGTTCAAACCTACGCTATTAAAAAGATTCCAAATACCAACTTGATCAGCCAACTGAGATTGCTGTCCTTAATTGAGCAACATCAGAATTTGGAATGCATGTATTTTTACAGAAATGCCTCTTAACCTTGACCATAAAACCAATTTCTAACCCTCAAGCAACCATTTGAAGTGTAATCTGATGCCTGACTATGTGCATGAAAACAATTCCGTTAAGTGACAGTGAAGTACCTTCAAGTGAAATAAAATAAGTAGGGTGATGCACGTAAACTAAAGAGAGAGAAGGGAAAATAAACTTAAGTCAAGACCATCAGTTTGTAAAGTAAAGTAAAAGTAAAAAAAGTAAATCAAGTTAAGTTAAGACAAGAGAGAAGTAACGTCAAGTGAATTGAATTGAAGTGGAGTAAGTAAAATAAAGTGAATTGAAGTGTCTAAAAATGTGATTACTCTTAAGTCTAAAGCTAAAGCACATATCATTAAGAGACATCATTCTGCAGGTCATACAGTATTTTAATATGCATTGTCCGGTGTTTGTGTGGTTTGCTGTTAAAGTCACTTCTCACACTGTGTGAACGCTTAAAATTTTAATGTCGCAAGTTTCACAGCTTTAGAGATCTGTGTCATCAGTCGGTCACATACAGTTCAGCAGAAAGTCTATTATACTGTAGGTGATATTTCAGACATGTTGATGTTGTTTTTTTTTCTGTCTCACCAGGACACCAGGCTGTCACTCATTGCCACAGACCACACCTACAGACAGAACTTCACTGCTGTAGATGACACCAGAGCCACCAAGATCGGAACATTAGAACCCTCATCAATATGATTGTACGCATCCTCTTATCCTCTCTTCTCTTTGTCTCTCTCTCTAATATTTGAAATTTAAAAACATCATCTTTCTTTCTTTCTTTTTTAAAAAAGAAAGAAAGAAAGATGATGTTATTTAAATTTCAAATATTAGAGAGAGAGACAAGAGAAGAGAGGATAAGAGGATGCGTACAATCATATTGATGATGGTTCTAATGGTTCCGATCTTGGTGGCTCTGGTGTCATCTACAGCAGTGAAGTTCTGTCTGTAGGTGTGGTCTGTGGCAATGAGTGACAGCCTGGTGTCCTGGTGAGACAGAAAAAAAAACAACATCAACATGTCTGAAATATCACCTACAGTATAATAGACTTTCTGCTGAATGTATGTGACCGACTGATGACACAGATCTCTAAAAGCTGTGAAACTTGCGACATTAAAATTTTTAAGCGTTCACACAGTGTGAGAAGTGACTTTTAACAGCAAACCACACAAACACCTGACAATGCATATTTAAAATACTGTATGACCTGCAGAATGATGTCTCTTAATGATATGTGCTTTAGCTTTAGACCTTAAGAGTAATCACATTTTTAGACACTTCAATTCACTTTATTTTACTTTACTCCACTTCAATTCAATTCACTTGACGTTACTTCTCTCTTGTCTTAACTTAACTTGATTTACTTTTTTACTTTTACTTTACTTTACAAACTGATGGTCTTGACTTAAGTTTATTTCCCTTCTCTCTCTTTAGTTTACGTGCATCACCCTACTTATTTTATTTCACTTGAAGGTACTTCACTGTCACTTAACGGAACTTGTTTTCATGCACATAGTCAGGCATCAGATTACACTTCAAATGGTTGCTTGAGGGTTAGAAATTGGTTTTATGGCAAGGTTAAGAGGGAATTTCTGTAAAAATACATGCATTCCAAATTTCTGATGTTGCTCAATTAAGGAGCAGCAATCTCAGTTGGCCTGATCAAGTTGGTATTTGAATCTTTTTTAATAGCGTATGGTTTGAACTGAATAAGAACTTGTGGTTTTGTCTCCCATCTGTTAACACTGAGAATGGATGACTTCTCCAGCCATTATGGACCAATAGACCAATAACTCTTCAATGCACAAATGAGCAGACACAGTAGATACTGTGTAAAACTACAACTTAAGAAAGTCTTAAATCGCTGAAACCTCTTCCAATACTGTGTTCATGGAGGATCCGATCACCCACAGCATGAGCCTTAACATTTATTCTTTAATTTTGCAGTATGGATGGAGGTTATGCATTTAGTTTTGGCGAGGGTCCCCACAAGTATATAATAACAAATGTGTGTGTGTGCTTGTACCTCCTGGTCAGGTGAAATGGCGACAGCAAACACTTTGACCCATGTTGCCTGGCTCATTAGCAGCCTCCTGCACACCTCCACATGGCTCTTTGTAACCAGTGATAGGGTGACCATCAGTCACCACCACGATGTACTTGTTCTCCTGGTAGCTGGAGCCCCTGCATGCAGGCAGCCACACAAACAGACTGTAAATTATGTCACCCTTTTTCCAACTTAATCTGCTAAAGTGTTGTGTGACGGGTGTTAAAATTACCCATAAGCAGCTCAGCAAGACCCTCTTGATGGCACAGTCAGTATATGTGGCCTGCGATGTATGAATGTCTCTGACGCTTTTCTTCAGGGCCTCGCGCTCAGTCGACAGGTCACTCAGCTCTTTTACAACTTCGACTTCGTCACTGTAGTGGAGTGCTCCTGAGTTCCTATCAGGATCGCTCACATACATGACGCCCTCATAAAAGAGTCATTAAGTAGAGTAAATCATCAATGGTACAACCATCAAGTCAAGACAACACATGACAACATAGGACATAAGATGCAACATGGAGCAAACAGGACAAGATGTTTTGTCTACTCTATGCTTGTTCTGTTAATCTAGTCTATTTCATCAGACCGCTTTGGTACTAATTATTTTTGAGAGATTTAAAATACAAATCTTGCAATGACTGAATAAAATAGGATGTATATAGCCTAATGTGAATATACTGAGTCATAATATTATGACACTTTTCATTATGCATTAAAAAAAACTTTTTTCTGAAAATACTTCTGTACTTTTACTTAAAAAATAACTTAACAACGTCAGCCGTTGCTGTATTGCACATGTAACCACACCCAGCTGTGATGTCACAGTATCCCAAAGTACACCTGTACATCACTGCAGGAAGATTATAAGGTATACCACTAGGGTGTTAAATTACTCTTAAAGAAATGCTAAAGGCAAGCTTTACTTCTAATTGAGTATCTTTCCACTGTGGTAATAAAAGATCTGTGTGTGGTGTGTGTGTGTGTGTGGTGGTGTGTGTGGTGTGTGTGGTGTGTGTGCTTACATGTTCTGGAGTTCATCTATGAATTGATTGGTGAATGCTTGATCTGGTCAATATAATAGTTGGGATGTTGCTGTCGTAGGGCGACACTCTCAGATGTATCCAGAACAAAGAAGAGGTCAACTGGACAATCTGCTCATAAAACAAACAAACAAACAAACAAACAAACAAACAAACAAACAAACAAACAAACAGAAGATGGCTGTCAGCAATATCTTACATAATCTCTTAAACAACCATAAAAACTGAAAAAGTGAAATCTATGTAGTTATTAAATCCAAAATACATTTAAGATCAATCGTCCACATCAGTTCAGGTGATGTCAGCACAGTATAACCATGCAGAGCCAGGCCAGCATGATGCTGCTTGGAGCATCTTACATCACTGTGGGTGTCATGGGGCTGATCTGACCTCATCTATTCACTTTATACATGTCGATTTATGGCAGGTGCAGGCCTGTACTGACTGACTGCACCCATAACCTGTATACATACACCGTACTATTAACTGTTACCAGCACCTTGGCAGGAAAAAATCTTTAGTTCTTTATCACTTTGGCATCCACAGCTCAGGTGGATCTTAGTATGCATTATACCCTACGCCTACTATCCAGGCCCACTAACACAAACATGAGACCAAACAAGGGCCTGCTCAGGGTGGGCTAGGCTACAGTCACCCTCTGATTTACTTTCAGTTGTTTTGTTTCCGTGCTGCTGGTTTGCGAGTCTTCCCAGGCTTCGGAAAGTATGCAGCGCAGAGACAATGAACATCTGGACCAACTCTTGCAGCAGACATCACTTCAGTATGTGCCATGTTACATCCAAACACTGAAAGATCACTTTAAATGCAACACAATGGCACAAACACGAGAAATAAGATTTTTTTTGTGGAAATTCAAAATTTTCAGCAAACTTACCCGCAAATCTGTTTTTCCGGTCCTGCGTTTGCGCCTCAGTCAGGAAAAGGCACAGCAGCGCAAGGAACCTCTGAAAGTCCCCATGGTTAAACCGTAAAAAAACACCTAAAACTATAAAAAAAAGCACCCCAGTCCCCAGAAAAACAAACACCGAACCACTCCGCCCCAAACCCGGTACCTCTACAAAGGATTCGGCGAAATTTTCGTGATCCAGCGCTCCGCCCAATTTGTCCGAGGTGATACCCAGAGCGCGCAGAGGAGACCAGAGCGCACGGCGAGGGAGGAGGAGGAGAAGGGGGAGGAAGAAAAGTTCACGCGCGCTCTCGGGAGACGATTAGCAGGAATTGACTAGAACGCGCGCTGGCCCAAAGTTTATACAAAATCACAGATATGCCTGCTTCCTTAAAAGGGTCCCCAGAGACACGGATACACACAGGAATAAACACTAAACCTGCTGATTGGGAAGGAGGCCCAATGTACACACACTCCAGTTTTTTTTTGGGGGGGGGGGGGGGGGGGGTGCTGTGTTAGGATTTAATGATTTCAGAACAAGTACAGGATCAGACCCCACTTCACAAATGCTATGTAGAAAACCAATACATGTCATCAGAACTTAATAAATAGCAGCTAATGCACATCTTGGAAGCATTTTTGTATTTTTTCTGTAAAACTCTCCTTTCTGTGGAAGATGGAGGGGGGTACATCTGGTTCACTTCTTCGTCCAGACATGAACATAAAATCAAGTGAAGGAGGAGGAGGAGGGGGGCTCTTCACTCCCCTTTTCCTCGGAAGACGGAAGAGACACAGTGCCATCTAGAGCTCCTTCTGACCTGATCCTGGAGAGGTCTTTGGAAAGAGTTTAAGCCTGCAGTGAGATACTTTTCATGGAAGGCAGAGGTGTAGGCGTGGGTTGTTAATTTGGCAAGGTGTGGATGTGGGTGGATGTTGCACCGGTTGCCGTGGACATACATTTGTGTGTATACGCTCAAACTGTGGGACTGCGGGGCAGGCCTGGCCTGGTCTCCGATTTTCCACTGAGATCACTGTTTCAGAGAAAAAAGTTGTGTGAAGCAGGGGGGGGGAGAGGAAAGGAAAGGGAGAGGGAGAAAAGGGGGGCTGAGGAGGGAGAGAAAGCGAGAGGGGGGGGACATCTGGTAATGATCTGTGTTTATTAGCAAGCTCTCATAGTAAATCTGTTGGATTGTTGGCAGCTGTAGGAGAATGTATAAATTGTGATGCATGCATTTTGAGGTGTCTCAATACCAGTTTTCATGAGGAATACATTACTACATAAAATCTAATTCTTGAAGAATTCATTTGCCAAGCAGTTTGGATTGTTTTCAGTTTTCACAACCGAATGATTCAGTTCAAAGAAAAGCACCTTTTTACAGTCTTGGAGCATGCAGGTGGGACTGAGATCACTGAGAAGTCATTATCTTTACCCCACAGAGGAAACAAAAATAATGCATGTCCTCAAAAGGTCAGCATGTTGAAAGAAAATGAAAAAACACTGCATGCTTCCTAAAGCCGAGAGGTTCTGCATAATGTCTTGGGCACTGCTTGTTGGCAGACAGGATGTAGCACGAGTTTCCACAGGATCCCGACACTCAGTGGAGAAGATTAGTAGCATTTCTTAGTCAGAGAGAAAGCAGTAATAGTGCTGCAGTGTCTCCAGCCTGACGAGGTTTTTGTTTTATTTTTATTTTATTTTTTTATATGTAACGGTTTGTGGTTTTTAACATCTTGCAACATTTAATACACCACAACATTCATCTCTTGGGTAGAACTTCCCCAGACGATGATGCTGAAAGATTCAAAAGCTACTCTATGCATTAGTGACCACGGATGAGATGGAACACAAGAACGGAACAAGGCAGAAACAGAGGGGAAAAAAAGAAAGTCAGCACAGATGGAAGAGATTAATCACAATGACCCTGTTATGGATATGACTTAAGACTTCATCTGCCTGCGGCCCAACTTAACTCACAAGTTACTAGGAACTGTGGCGGTCCAGATCAGACTTTACTCTTCAACTAAACTGGGCTACGGCAGCGCCATGAAAACAAAAAGTGAGGAATTATTTTTGTTGACTTCAGATATCATTTGGCATCTGCAAAAACATCAGGAAATTGCAGTCCAATCAAGAGTCCAACCACACCAAATGAAGTTAATGAGAGGAAATGGGCCAGTCTAACTTCCGCTGAACCAATCACTCTTGTCTCCCCAGGCATCTTCAGAATAGTCTCAAGTTGTTCCAGTCTACACCCACAGCAACAAATACTGAATGAATTAAACTTGATTAAATGTTTACTGGTCACCAACGGACAACACTGCCTGGAAAGAAACGGTTAATGGTCCCCTACTGCCATCTAGTGAAACCTTTTATTCTCATGTCCACACTTTGTCTGAGAACTCTTCCAGATGTTTTCTGTCAAATAAATTCTGTCAACATGTCAACAAAGATTAACCAAGGTACTTTAATTTGAAATTCATAAGGTTTGCAAACCATAATGGGGCATATAAAAGGCCAACGGAGATAAAGTGTTTTCAAATAAATGGTGTCATGATTTTAACTTTGCACTCAATAATTTGTCTTTCAACATATTTACAGAGCCAACATTTTCCTTTCTATTACTTTTCAGGCCTTTCCAAAAATATATTTTCAACATTACAGATTCTGAACATACTGTATCTAACCTGAATAATATCCAGGACAACATCCAAACATACTCATGCATCTGAAATCAATGTAAGAAACAAAAAAAACAAACAAAGCTTAAATAGGGGACAAAGGAAAAGGACAGGCCATTTGCTTGTGCAGATGTTAAAGGAATAGTTTGACATTTTGTGAAATACACTCATTTCCTTTCTTCCTTAAATAAATTGATACCAGTCTTAAAGTTAGCAGCCAACAGCCATATAGCTTTGCTTAGCAGAATAATTGGAAACAGAATAACTGTTCAAAGTTTAAAATATCACCTACGAGCACCTCTAAAGCTCAATAATTAACATGTTATATCTTGTTTGTTTAACCAAAACTATAATGTAAGAATGAACATTTCTTTGATTTGATTTTAATTTGAGGTTGATTTTTAATGTCTCTGTCACATCGTGACCGCAACGGGACAAGTGAGGTTTGAAAACTTGACTAGAATGTCCGTGATTAGCTCCGGCAGCCGCTGCCCACACAGAACGCATCACATTGTTACCCGGTGGAATTTGAGCCGTCTGTCTAGCAGGTTCCCTTCGCTTCGATTTTTTTTCTACTAAGCTTAGCATCTCTGGGTTTCAGCTTATTAACAGAAAGAAATTAGAGTGGTATCAAACTTATCAGCAAAACAACGGAATAAGTGCAGTTTCCAAAATGTCAAACTTTAGAGAGTTAAATCACATCATCTATGACAATTAGCTAATGTGTTACTTTACAGTGAAGAGGAAATTGAACTTTTCACCTCAGTTTCAACAGCAACTGTACAGCATAATTTTATTGCTTCATTAAGTTGGTCCATTGCAATTTTAGTAGCCTTCTGCTCCACTTTCCCTTTGAGCCTGACTCAGTTCATGTTGGAGTGACTTTTCAGGTGCCTCCTCAGGTGGTTCAGACAGGTGTAGGTCTTGGGACAGATTTGGCAGTGGTATGGTCTGACCCCTGAGTGGTTCAGCATGTGCTGCTTCAGCACACTTCCATCTGAGAAGGCTTTCCCACACTGAGAGCACACGTACGGCCGCTCTCCTGTATGCACGCGCATGTGTACTGTTACCTTGTGTGCCATTGTAAAACCTTTGCCGCACACTGTGCACTTAAACGGCCTTTCTCCTGTGTGGGTCAGCCTGTGGGTGCGCATTGCACCCATCTGGGAGAAAGCCTTACCACAATCAGGGCAGACGTGTGGCTTCTCCCCAGTGTGAACCCTGGTGTGACTCCTCAGTCCTCCCGCTGTGGAAAAACATTGTGAACAGTGGGTGCACTGATAAGGTCGCTCTCCTGTGTGAGTGCGCATGTGCTGCTTTAAGTCGTAGCGGTTTCTGAAGCCGCGGCCGCACACCAGACAGCTCTCTGGTCGGTCATCGTTGTGGCGCAGCTCGTGGTTGGCCAGGCATTTTTCAGACAGGAAACACTTGCCACATTCCTGACACTGATAGGGTTTCTCGTGGTCAACTCTCTGATGGTACTTCAGCTCACTGATGCCAGGGAAAGTCTCATCACAGTATCTGCACCTGAAGCGATGATTGGGGCTGTAGGGGAGCTGGTGTTCACTCATCTGATGGTTCCTCAGCAGGTGGGCCATCTTGAAGGTCTTTCCACAGTGAGAGCACTCGTATTTTGTCAGCAGTTGGACACACTGATGTCTGGCACGTTCGTGTACAGACCTGAAAAGACAGCCACACTTGGTACAAATGTGGGCAGCATTTTTGCACTTTCTCTTCCTGTGCCCGGACAGATGTGCTTCTGTGCGGAAGGCTTTGCCACACTGAGAGCACTTATAAGGCTTCACCGCAGTGTGGAACCTCTGGTGTTCAAGAAACTCAAAACGATACTTAAAGCTCCTCCCACACAGTGGACAGTTATGTGTGACACGTCCTCGTGGGTAGATGGTTTTGAATGATGTTTTCCTGGACGACATGGATGTCGAGGAAGTCCGGCGAGCGGAGCCACTCTTCCTATGTTTACCTCCACTCATTAACTTGGTGGTCTCCATTTCCCCAACCTCTTCGTGCCGCTGTTGATGTTTGGTGAGACACTTGGAGGATATAAAGCTCTTTCCACATTGCTTACACTGATAAGGCTTATCATGATCTACTTGCTGATGATACTTGAGATCACCAATTCCTGAAAAACCTATCCCACAATGGCTGCACTTGAAAAGGCGACTTTGGACGTGAGTTAGCAGGTGTTCCTTTAAGCTGCTCGTCTTTTGAAAACTCTTGCCACAGTGTCCGCAATCATAGTTACGGCCTCGTTTTGGGCAGTGGTGTCTGAATTTTTCCAGTGAGGTTGGAAAACTGTTCCCACATTTAATGCACAGATATGCAGCATTTTTGCATTTGCGTAGCCTGTGACCGGCCAGCAGGGTGGCTGTTCTGAAAGCCCTCCCACACTCGGAGCAATTGTAAGGCTGCAGTCCACTGTGGACTCTCTGGTGTTCGATGAGGACAGAGTGATGCTTGAAGCATTTGTCACACTCGGGGCATTTATGCATCCCTGACTGCTGCCTCCTGCGAGGAGATGATGAGATGTCAGTCCTTTTCGGGGATTCAGGAAAATCAGTTGATGTGGAAGGGTTTGTAGACAGTTCTTCATCGAACATGACGATCTGAGGAACGTCATTATTTTCATCGTCACAAGCACTTGGGTGGGAAGCGATGGCTACTTCAAGTGACGGAGGGAGACACAGGGAGGGGATGAGGAGATCATCTGACTGAAATGGAGCTGGAAGGAAGATATGAGGAAAACATTACAGTGTGTAAACATAACTTCCTCATCTTCTACTAATACACTATACACTGATTAGCTTCTAGTTTATTGTGTACATACCAACATTACTCTTTGCCAATTTCCCATGGCACTGTTTGCTTTGGAGAAGAAATTTGAGATCCTCTCCGTTTGAGACACACTGCATGTACTCCTCAAGAACAGAAGGGGCAGCACTGATCCAGGAGGCAGTCTAAACAACAAAAAAATGAGACATTTTCAATTTCAAGCTTAAAGTGGTCCTATGTATTGTTTCTCTTTATTTTCTCTCCTTCTTAGCACCTGTTTAAAATCAGGTATTGGCAGCAGCTCCTCCAGTCTGGTAAAGAATTCACAAACCAGAGTCTCCAGTGCTGTGTCGAAGTCAGGGCCGTACTCCACAGGAAACACATTCTGTCAAATGGAAAGAACAATCAGACTCCTTCATCAGCATTATCCTTTATAATCAGACATTTTAATTTCTCATGGTTTGTTTGGTAAAACTGAGAAAGAAATCACCATTACCACATAAATTAAATATATTAATGTTACCTTGAGGAAGTGCTCTCTGCCATCAGTGTCTTCAATGAGGCCCTGCACCAGCTTCATAAAGTTAGCCTCTGGTGCTTCAATCACAGGATCATTTGTCTGGGTAACAAAACAATAAACCACAGTCAGATAGTGTTTAGACAAACAAAATATAACATGAATATAAAGAAAGTAAGAAACATGCAAGGCTGCAAATAATTATTTTCTATTATTGATTCTCTGATAATCTGCTGATTGTCTTATGTGTCAAGAAAACGTCTGAAAATAGTGAAACAAACATGCAACAGTTTCCCAAAGCCTGTTGCAGTGTGTGCAAATTGTTTTGAGAGACCAAGAATCAAAAACTCAATCATATCCAGTCATATAAGACAAAACAGGAAGCGAATTCTGATACCAGGAATGATATAATCAACTGATTAATCGATCAAAATAATTGCAGTAATGGATGAGCCTCATCATTTCAGTAAAAAACACTCACCTCCTCGATGCAAGAAGATCGGATTCGGTTGAGGTGCGTCTCAACAGCTTTGAGATCTTCAGGATGTTCAGAACGCAACAGTTCAAGAGTTGTCTGCAGCAAAATGAATTCATGATTTTAATGTTTTCATGACACCCTCTTTTTTCTCTTTGGTTTCTTATTTAAAGGACATGTTAGTGCAGCAATAGGTATTGTGACAGTTCTAGAGGAGGATAGATTCATCATCTCCAGTTAGTAGGACTAGGAGAAGATTTACTCTCTGAAGAGCTGGGTCGTCCTACCAGTTCCTGCTGTGGTGGGACGTTCCACCAACAGGACACAACAGACAAGACGAGTCTGGATTGCCTTGTCATTATGTACAAGGTGGACTCAAAACACTCACCCTCGCTCTCAGGCCCAGCGACAGCAGCCTCCCTTCTCTTTTACTCATCAGTTCAGGAACGGCTTCTGTTACCATGGACACAAACTCCTCCAGTTTCCCATAGTGCTTTATGTTGCGCTGGCGTACCACTTCCCACATCACTGCTGACATCAACCGAAGCGGCGGCACCAGGAGTGCCAGCGAGGACAGGGGGACGTTGAATTCTTCAAAGAGAAATTCGATTTAGTCAAAAAACTTGTTCACTCAAATATATAATAGATGTTTAAAAATATTACATTTGATGTTAGATGCAAATAGTCTTTCATGCAAACAAATATGAGGTATTTTTAGGATGTATTGCTAATATAAGACTGGTAGTGCCTGTCCATAAAGGCAGCACGGTGAGTTCACTGCCCTGTACCCAGCCCAATGATGCACTAACTATAGTATGAACCCTATATGGCACCGTTATATGAAGCAGCACACTCACACCTCAACACCCATAACATAGCTGTATACGTTGGTCTAGTCATCATATACTAAAATAAACACATTCAGTGTTTACATGCTGTGTGCAGACAGCTCAGCGTGTTTCTTATCATGTGCTGAGTGAGTTTACTGATGGGACGAGAACAGCATATGTTCGCATGCAGCTAAGCTACATGTTAGCATAACTTTATTTCAAATTAAGACATGTCCTGCTAACTGCCAGTCACAAACACCAAACGGTGCTGCGTGTGGTTAATAAAGAAAAAAAACGACCGTAGAGAAACGTTTTTAAAACAGGAGGTACCGTCAGTGTTTGTGCGTTAGCAGACAAGCCAGTAGGCAGCTGCTGTCGCCTGGTAAAACCGGCTTATTATCGGGGAAACAGTTCTTGTTCCAGGGATTAGTCGAGGCCTTTTGCGCTTCAGCTAATCCTTCGCTTTAGCTCTTCAACTAGCGGCACAATACGCGAAAGAGCACCCAGTTTTGTGGAGCTTTGCAAGCTTATACATACCCATGTCGTTCATTGTGGGATTCTTTAATAACGACGGAGAGAAAAGTCTTTACGATGCTCTATCTTTCATACTTTCGGTTAGCGTGCTAGCTAACCGCATACGGGGCCTCAGGCGCCAACTTCTTCCTGAAACGCGGTGTTGTTTCTGGGGAGCGTTGGCCCAGTCAGCGGCGCTTTGTGACGGCGGGGTTCGTTTTGCGTTACGGGACAGCCCGGATACGGCGATTCCTATTCACTTGACAACCTGAGGGAGATGCACCGCCCTCCCCCGGTACAGTCAAATAACTAAATCTTAAAAACCGATGGTCAAACTTTAACACTTTTTTTTTTTTTTTTAATTCCTCTCTTTTTTTTTTTAAATGACTCAAATCATCCAGATATTTAAGGTAAAATGATACTTAATAAATATTTGTAAAAACAAATCATGTATGCTTTGAATATAATCTAAAACAACAACAAAAAACTTATTTTCTTTATTTATATGTTATTATGATGTTTCGAGATCACAAACAGAATATTTATATAGTACAAGACCACCAAAGGATGTTTCATGCAGTTAAAGTACAAATTCTGCTGTGTCAGGGACAAACGAGTTGCTATTTTTACAGCCTAGTTGGAATTTACTGTTTGTTGCATGTTTTCTGAGAGAACCATTTAACATATAGTTTGTGGTTTCAAAGAACAAAGGCAATACACTTTGTAATACACACCACTGAGACAATCAGAACAGATCTCACAATGTAGGATCAGTAAAAAACAGAACTTCTAACAAAGCCTAATATTGGTGAAGGGTGAATGTAAAATCTATTACACAGTGCATGAAGTCAACACCACAGTCAGTACAGCCTAGAATATTCACTTGAAAAATGCCCTGTGGTGATCATGGATTTAGACAGGCTGGTTTTGTGCTACACTGTGAGTTTTCAAGTGTCTCTTCAGGTGATTGAGGCATGTGTAACTCTTTGCACACAGCTGACAGGCATAGGGTCGAACCCCTGAATGGTTCATGGTGTGTTTTTTCAGTTCGCTACCACGTGAAAAACTCTTCCCACATTCAGAGCAGACATAAGGCCGCTCCCCGGTGTGAACGCGCATATGGAGAGTCACTTTGCTCGCCATGGTGAATCCTCTACCACATACAGTGCACTTGTATGGCTTTTCCCCCGTGTGGGTGCGCCTGTGTATCTGCAGCTCCCCGGCTGAAATAAAAGCCTTGCCGCAGTCAGAGCACAGATACGGTTTCTCTCCTGTGTGGGTCCTTACGTGTATGTTCAAGTTTCCTGACACTGAGAAGCGTTTCCCGCAGTATGTGCACTGAAATGGCCTCTCGCCTGTGTGACTCCGCATGTGAAGATTCAAGTCATGTTTGTTCCTGAAGGCTTTGCCGCAACGCACACATATCTGTGTTCTCTGTTGCCTGTGACGTAACTCATGGGCCGTCAAACAGGCCAAAGAGCTGAAAAACTTTCCACACTGTGTGCACTGATTGGACAGCTCAGGAGGATGAGTCTTCTGGTGGGATCTCAGCTCACTCATAGAGGGGAACACTTCCCCACATTGTCTGCACGTGAAGATACGATTCTGGGTGTGAGTCAGCTCATGCTTACTCAGCAAGTGCATTTTCTTAAAGCTTTTTCCACACTGAGAACAGTCAAACTTCTGGACACTATGAACACACTGGTGTCTAAATCTGTCTTGTATTGATTGGAAGCTATTCCCACATTTGATGCAAATATAAGCTGCTTTTATGCACTGTGTCCGCCTGTGTGTCGACAGGTCAGAGGTCCTCCTGAAGGCCTTTCCGCACTGAGTACACTTGTAGGGGTTTTCTCCGGTGTGCAGCCTCTGATGCTCCAGGAGTTCATAGCGGTAAATGAAGCACTTTCCACACTGAGAGCATTTGTGTGCAACTCTCTGCCGCGAAGGGCCGATCATAGAGCTGGACAATACAGGACTCAAAGTAGATGTAGAGGGAACCCAGCAGGTGGCTGACGCTTGGTCATTGAACTCCTCCACAATTTGAACATCAGGAATGCTGTCACTACATGTGCCACCTGCTGTTTGCTCTGCGATGCCGCTGTCCTGAATGTTTGTTTCCTTTTCAGACGGCCATCTTGCATCCTGTATCCCTATATCTTGTGCTTTCTGAGGGGAAAGCCCCTCAAAAAGCACCCATTTTCTTTGGTCTTCAAATGTTTGTGTGTTACATGCCACCTCTTTGGTCTCCTGCAGTGAAGATAATGATGAGAAAAGCCGCTGCTCTGAGGGCGAGGGCGCTGTTTAAAAAGAGAAAATTTCATCCATTTAAGGGGGGTTGTAATATCGCTGTACTGGGGCTGCAACTAATAATAAGTGTCATAATCAATTAATCTGTCAGTTTTAATTAACTGATAAAACACTTTGTCTATAATCACAGGATTTATATCGATTTACAATTGGCTTGTATCAGCCAGGCAGACAGACTTACCACTGGTATCCATCTTAGCCATTTTACCACGGTGCGTCTTGTTTCTGAGCAATGGTTTGAGGTCCTCTGCTTTTGATACACACTGCATGTACTCTTCTAGCACAGAGGGTGTGTCACCGATCCACACTGCAGTCTTTAAAACAAACAAAGCTCTCATTTTGATGGACTGGAACCAGAGAATCAAATAAAACAGTACTGACTTTACCTGCTTAAAGTCTGGTATAAGCAGCAACTCTTCCAGTCTGGTGATGAACTCACAAACCAGAGTCTCGAGAGCTGTATCAAAGTCAGGCCCATATTCCACAGGAAAGACATTCTGTGAAGTGGGAAATTTCAACTCAAAGCATGGATGTAAAACCTCATGTTACTGCAACATTTGACAATCAAACAAACCCTTCCTCTTCATGTCTAAAATAACAATGGGGACGAAGCAGAGACGCACCTCGAGAAAGTGCTCTCTCCTTTTTGGATCTTCCAGGAGTCTTTGAACAAATCTGACAAAGTTGGCCTCAAGAGCTTCATTTCCTGGATTAATCTGTCAAATAAAATATACACGTTAAAATAAGTAGCACACTTCTTAGACAGATTTTATAGGCCTAAATTGAAAAAAGTCACACACCTGTTTTGAACAAGATGTCAGGAGGCTGTTCAGGCATGTTTTGACACCTGTGAGGTCTTCTGACTGGTCACAACTTAACGTCTGCAATGTCATCTGGAAATGCCATAAATCAAAACTCAAGGAGCTACACATAACTGCAAACAATAAAATCTACCCTGTTCATATAACTTTCTGTCTATATACTGAAATCCAGGGATGGAAAAATTACAGCAATAAGTTAAGGATATTTTCCATACAATGTACTAGCTACAAATGTGACACTAGTTTGAATAAAATATATTAGGTCCAAAAAATTATCCATTTGAAAGTCAAATAAATTATGGATGATATCTTAAAAGGACAAAGCAAATGTGTATTGTAAGGAAGAAGCACTTTAAAAATCAATGTTCAATAGTGATACTAATATATATTATGACAGAGTACGATGGTGCATTACTATGTCTTACCTTTGCTCTTAAGCCCAGAGTGAGCAGTCTTATTTGTCTGTCGGTCAAGATGTCAGGGATGGCTTCAGTTACCAAGGTTACAAACTCCTCCACCTTGCCATAATGCTTGATGTTCCTCAGACGGACCACCTTCCACATCACAGCTGACATCACCCGCAGGGGTGGAACCAGGAGCCTCAGCGATGACAGGGGCAGAGGACCCTCTGCAAGGTGTACCAGATGACTGTAGTGTTATATATGCTCTCTAAGAATACTACACTGTCACAGCAGAAACATAAAGCATTAATACCACAGAGTACAATCTGCACATTTATTGGCACAAAGTTGTACAGAGAAGTTTAAGATCACACAATCAAATAATCAAAACAATCACACAAAACAGCTTTTATTGTTAATGGATGGAGTATAGTATCAGAGGTTTCTTAGCCTGTTTATTTAGTGTTTTAATACTGCGTTCTTGTGTACGTGGACAAAGATTTGAACTATTTATTTCTTGGTTCATAAAATCTAAAGTACAAAATCAGCTCAATTAAATAAGTACTAAATTAAAGCCCCACAAAGTATCGTTTAGGTTACATGTTCTTACACTGTGTTTGTCCACCGTCTGTCCCAGTTTGTTTTACCAGTACTCCGTTTACATCCCACTAACAGACCAGAGCTCAACAAACACAGTTTCTCAGAGGAGTTATGTAGTCATAATGAAATAAATATAGTATAAACTGTCTTCTCCCCTCGTGTTATATCAATCTTTGTTTGGGTTATTCTCAGTTTAATAAGTTAAAGCGAACAAGTTGCTGTTAGCAGACAAGCTAACGACATCAAAACAAACAACACTAAATGTTACCCATCTGAATCCCCCGAGGAGACAGCTGCGACAGGTGAGCTGACACACAGGGACCTCTGACCGTTCAAATGTTTCTCCTCCTGCAGTCAGTTTATCTCCTCATGCAGCTCCTCGCTTTCAAACACAGCTGAGCGACACCTCCTGACTCTGCTTCTTCGTGGTTAATAGTTCAGGTAGACATCCTGTAACTTTACCGCCACCTATTGTCTGCTAAAGACAGCTCACTGTCAGCAAACAAGAACCTCTGAGAATCACTGAAGCCTACTTGTAGAGCACAGCCAACATTTAGCCTGTTACATGTGAGAAGGAAATCTGCAACTACAGAGAACAAAAGACCGCAAACAGCAAAACATACATTATATACATGGCTGTTTGTTCAATACATCTTCCTCTACTTAGTTCAGTTTGTCTGCTTCTTTTGTTTTAGTAACTATGCAGTGGATTAATATGTCTGTTCTAACCTTGAACTTGACTCTTAATATTAAAAACTAGTATTCGCCAAGCGGCATCTCTGTGGCTGTGAAGTTAAACTAATGTTGATGTGCCAAAAACTGCATTTCATCAAAAGACCACTTGAGGTTGACTACAGAACAAACCAGTCTCCATAAATCCCCAGAAATGACCGTCTTCACAGCAGTAATAAACATGTTTCAAAAAAACAGTTTTGTTTTATAGCTAATTTGCCTATTCTTGACAACTGTACTGAGTCTGATTTTTTTTTTCCAAATTCCCAATTTAAAGCTTAAAGTTATGCATAATTAAGAGCATGATCACTTTGATTGACAGGTGGGTGCCATCAGCGGTGGCTTGTTTGAGTACCAGGCTTTATTAGTCCCACATCAGCTCCACCCATGATCCACATCCATCCATCTTTGCTGATTTTTAGATTAGCTGGAAGTGGAAGGGGCAAGATAGCTAAGTTGGCGGTGGCCAGAGCCACCACACTTTGAGCTTCCCAACGGCTCCTCAAAGACCTGTGGGTGACATCACAGATACAACATCCATATTTATATAGTCTACGGTGTGGGCCACATGTTTTCCAGGTAGACCTAAATGTTTCATGTTGTCTGCCCCTCTGTTGTCCCTTACAGACCCTTACAGTCACAGTATCACCTCAGACTATTACAGGTGACAGTCTTTCTTCAGACTGACCTGTAGATGCATGAATCCCCTGGTGGTGGCAGTGAAGGCTCTTTAACAGGGAGGGCCCAGTATTCATCGGAAATAGAGTAACCATGGGAAAAGTAATTAGATAGTGCCTCATCAGACCATCTGGGCAGCATTAGCCACGATGACACCAAGTAAATCCCTGCAGTGTATGGCGATTGACAGAAGGTGCCTCTTCTACCTAAAAAGGCTATTTCCTCTCGTTTTCTTTTCTTTTTCTTTTTTTTCGGTTCTCGGCTCTTTTAGCGAGGTCAACCTCGATTTTGACTTTGTCAGCACAGGACTAATAATTTGCCACCACAGCTGATACACTTTAATAAATAAAAATTGAAAAGTTTATTAAAATTTGAGTAGCTTGTAGACTATGGAATTACATTGCCTGAAATTTGGAGGTGGATGAAAAGATGACTACATATGAATACTAATGTTGCTTCATATCTGTAGGATGTGAAGAACGTTCATCTTTTCACTCAAAAGGTTCAAGTCAAAATTTTGATTAATTTTCTTTACTGGAAATGTTCTTACTAATAAAATAATATATAATAATACATAATAATAATATGTCAAACTTGTTTGACAAATATGAAGACACATAGACTATCATCTTAAAAAATCAATTACATTCCCATTGACCCCTCTGACTGATGACATCTTCATGTGACCTTCGTAACTCATTTGAATAAATGGCACACAAAGAACAGGCAATTCATCAAATGTCTTTTGTATTAGAGTTTAGCATAACCACATTATATGTAGACGTTTTGTAATGCATTACATTGACATGTTGTGTTTTACTGTGCACTGGTGCGTTTTGTAATTAGACATAGTGCCTCTTTAATCTTTTAAAAAATGTTTGCTCTCTCTGATGAAGCTTTAATCTCTGCCACATGTCCAAATGCTTAAAAATCAGATCAATTACCAAGTCACATTCAGTCAAGTCATATTTTCTGGCACTTCATGCTCAAACCAAATTAAATTCAAAGTAAGCATCTGTCTATAATGACGGTGGACGACTAACATATTGTGTGTGTTTGGTAGTAGTGTCAATGCATGCATGTCTACTTGTGCGTGTGTGTAAAAGCGTGGAAGACAGAGAGAGTGTGTGCATTTGAGTGTCTGTGAATGTGTAATTAAAACAAGTGATTTTTTTTTACACACAGATTATCCCTCTATCCCAGCTGGTCAGAGTTGGATTTGACCAACCAGAGAGAGGAAATCTCTGTGGGGCTAAATCCAAATTGGCACCCTTGATGATTTTTTTCCAAACTGAAAATGTGGCCGTGCTCAACTATTAACTTGAATTTGTCGCAGAAATCTACGCCTAACAAAATATTTTTGTATGACAACTCACTGAAGTAGGAAAATCTGTGTGCTAGAGACGGAAAATACACACAAATGCCAAAAAAAGAAAGATTCCAATTTCTTTGGTTTTATTGTTTTTCTGTGATTGTGCACTATAAATCAGTAGATTTTTCCACTGTAGTTTTTCTGGTGGTTAATCATGCAGCAGCATTAGTGTGTGTGTGTGTGTGTGTGTGTGTGTGTGTGTGTGTGTTTTAAAACATGATCCTCTACTCTGTAACATACTTCAATAAATAGATGAATTCATTAATCAGCACAGACCATTTTGGCTACATTGTTGAAGGGTTTTTAAGTGATTGTACTGTATTTGTGGAGGCATTATAAACAAATTCAAGCTTTAAAGGGCAATACAATCACAGGGATAGCAGCCATGGAGATGCAGAGGTTTGCACATCTGTCCTGTTATTTTTTTATACACATGGATCAGATTTAACAGCGCCCTGCTTTATAATGAGGTCAAATCAGCTAACCTGTTCTTCATGTGAAAATAGAGAGACACTACTCAGAATTTTACTTTTCATTATATTATAAGTATGTTCAAAACTATAAATCTGAAATAAGTAAATGGCAATGTATTAACAAAAGCAAAACCATGTGTATCCAACTATTTGAACTGTACTGAAGGTTTTATTACCGTTTGATATAACAATCCATGAAATGGTCAACCTAAATGCAATACAGACAATCAGGTTTTTTATATAAAAATGAACACAGTATATTTATATAACGTCATCATATCATATTATTCATATCATATTATTATGGCCATCATGAGAGTCACTGAAATGGTCTTTCAGTACAAATACATTACAAAAAATAGTAGGTAAAAATTAGCTTTGCATACTTTACACAGCCTAAAAGTTGATTACAAAATGAGCTTTCAGTGCATTCATGCTCTTCCAATTCACATCCATCAGATCAAATTAAATGGTATAAAGAGATAAAGAGAAGTGTGCAGACAACAATCAAAATCAGGCACATAATTCAGTCATTATCGGTACACAGAGCCCTTCTTTGTAATTGATACATCGATACAAGTGAAACTTGTGATGTGCTATGTCTGACAAAATAATTTTTTCCACATTAAAAGTATTACAGTATATTTCTTCATATTTGTAGTAGTATAGACTGAATAAGATATTATATTGTGATTTTCTTCACATCATGTCTCTATCATTATATACAGTATAAAGCAACTTAATTCAATCAAAGTGCAAATCAAAGAATCACTTTCTGTTGAAGACACAACTCATAAAAAACACTAAACATTATAAATTATTATTATTAATTCACAATTTTGGCTTACAATAGCATATGTATATTATAAATGTTTTTCCTTACATTTTCAAATGTCAAAATTGTTAGTTTTGGTTAAACTCGTTTTAGTAACACCCAGTAATAGCTTTATAGCAGCTACACTAGCTAACTGTTAATGCTAATTGTTGATTTATGTTGATGTATGTAAGCTGCATAGCTACAATATGTTGTTAAACCAGATAGCCACACAGCTGTAAACGTTTTTCAAAGCCTCTGAGCACTTGTATGGTAAAATCTGTATTATATAATAATATTAGAACATTTGGACATGTATATGAAAGAATTTGTAATATTAGAAAATGCCTGCAAAACATGTCTCACACATATACATATCCAATTTTTCATTCAACTGTCCACAGAAACGCAAACGCTGTCTTCTGCAAGAGATGTTCCTAATGTTTCCCCTTTATTTTGTTAGCTACTTTGTGGATGAAAATATCTCTTTTAGAGGCTCCTTATACGACTTTATTTTCTTTTGCAGGACATCATGTATGTATGTCTCCTTCTGTTGTCTTTGTCAACTTTGTGAACCAGATTTTATTTCTCAGCAATGAGTTGACCTTGATGTGGCCTCCAGACACAAATTTCACTGTACAAGTGCTGAGGAATATTTGCAACAAAAATAGATTAAACCGATGTCAACTGTAATAAAATAATTTCAGTGCATGTAACTAATTGACCAGCCTGCTAGCTAGCAGCGTTTCTCCCCCTCTCATGGAGGTTGTGACAAAATTTACTTGTTCAATTTAAACAGAGGGTGTGAATTACTTTAAAATATTGCATATTTGATTTGCATCTGCTAATACATATAAAAAAGGTTAATCTCTTTGACCATTAGTGATTTTGAGCTATATTCTCTGCTGTAAACAAAACAGACAAAAAACACACAAACACTCTCCACACGGTCGAGTCTCAAAGAAGAGTTTCCTCATAGTTTTCACCAGGGTCCCCAAGTTCAGAGTCTCTGGATAGTGATCTGACAATCTCAGGGAGGTCACTGTCTGCCCTGGTCACACTTTCATAAGATGGTGGTGAGAACATTTGAGTGTCCTCTGATGTTTCTACTACCTCCACCCCCACTGGCCCATAGTGCTGTATCATGGAGGCTATCAGGCCCTCTGTTTCTGGAACATGCTCCACATCCACAACAGTCTCACAGTTAATCTGTCTGTAGAGGTAAGATGCCTGCTTCATCTGCCGACGCATCAGATGCCTCCTATAACACCTCTGGATGATGATTGCGGACACCTCCTCCAGTTTGCGGCGCAATGTGGAAGTGATAGGCTCGTGGGAAATCTTAGAGGGGTTAGTCATCATGAACTTCTCCTCCATTTGCTGCTTGAGTGCGTCCATTTCACCCGATTCTCCCAGGACACGCTTTGTGAAGGCAAACAGGATGTCCAGGCAGTGGATCCTATCCCCGCTGACCATGGGAAGGTCCATGGAGATAAGCTTGAACCTATTGGGCTTGGCTATGCGCAACGGCTCTGACAAAGTGTCGGCAAAGATTGACAGCATGGAAAACTCAATGAACTGTGTGGCCTCAGAATCAAACTTCTCCCAAACTTCATAAAACATTTCAAAGTCATCCTCACTCAGTGGCTCTGTACTCTCCTCTGTGGCAACACTGAAGTTCTCCAGAATGATAGCTATATACATATTTACCACAATGAGGAAAGAAATTATTATGTAACTGACAAAGAAAGCTATGCCCACCGAGGGGCTGCCACAGTTTCCCCGGGTGTTAGTTCCTGTATTGACAAAGTTGATGTCGCACTCTTCTGGGGAGCTGGACATTATAGGACTGAGGAGGTTGTCCCAACCTGCCGAGGTGCTGATCTGAAAAAGGCAGATCATACTATTCCCAAATGTCTCAAAGTTAAACATGTCGTCAACCCCATCTTGTTTTTTCACATAGGCAAAGTTTGCCATACCAAAGATAGCATAGATGAACATGACGAGGAAAAGCAGGAGACCAATGTTGAACAGTGCTGGCATGGACATCATTAAGGCAAACAGTAGAGTCCTTATTCCTTTGGCTGCACGTATAAGTCGAAGTACACGCCCTATTCTTGCCAGTCTGATGACTCGAAACAGGGTTGGAGATACAAAGTATTTCTCAATGATGTCTGCAAGAACAATCCCTGAAAAGACAGAGAAACACAAGGCGAGAGCGGGTTTGAGAGTAGGATGTAAATTTGATGTTTAAAAGATATTCTGTAAAAACAGATAAACCAACGATACTTAAAACATACATATATAATTGGCATGGGTGAGTTAAGGATGTATCTCTTTTTGGCAGTGTATTTTTACTTACCCACGATAGAAAGAATTATCACCACAAAATCAAAGATGTTCCACGCAACTGTGAAGAAATAACAACGGAGGGCGAAGATCTTGATCAGGCATTCAGTGGTGAAGAGCACGATGAAGACCAGGTTGATCTTGTTGAGGACCGACTCCATGCGCTCTGACTGCTCATCAGTTTCCACCATCATGGTCACCATGTTGACGATGATGAGCATCATGATTATGATGTCAAAGGCTTGCTTGGACACAAGATCAAAGAAGAAGGCTTGGAGAATGTTCTAGGGTTGGGAAATACAAATGGCAAATCAGTCAGTGAATATAACATTATGAGTATTTTATTATAAAGAACAGCAGGCAGGATGATATGCAACATAAAAGGCGCAGAAAAAGTACATATACAAATATCTAAAGGATGTTATTATTTTACCGCAGGCCTTGGGATTGGTTTTTGAGGCTTTTTGGATCCTAACTTCTTCATAGCATTATAGTACTTCTTCTGTTCTTCAGTCATAAAGATGTCTTGTCCACCTAAGTAAAGAAAAACAAAAACACCAAACATTATTTTTACAGAAAAATGTTCAAGGTGACAAAACAAGCTGTTTCTCTCAGAAGTGGCCACTAAATTACATCCATCTTATACAGGTACAGAATTACTTGCAAATACCAAGCCTGTGATTCAAGTCTGACATCAGTGTTGTCAATACTCATCTTTCTCTTCTGCTGATTGAAATTGTCAATAATGACACCGATGAAGAGATTGAGGGTGAAGAAGGAGCCGAATATGATGAAGACGACAAAGTATAGGTACATGTAGAGGTTGATTTCTCTAATGGGTTGTTCCTCCACCTGGAATCAAACAGTTTTAAAGTTAGCTGGTTATACTGACATGTTTGTGATGAAGCGCCTGGAAGTAAGCAGACATACTTACTCCTCTTGAATCAACAGCTGCATGCATTATTTCCATCCATCCTTTAAATGTAGCCTATAGGACAATAAATATTACAGAACATTACTGTCTGAGCACTGCATTGTGAATCATTGATTCTATCTATAGAAAAACATCAGTTCATCATGACATAAGAACAACATGACTCCTAAAATCAAAGCATGTTTAACAGACTTAGCTCCAAATAAGGCGGCATAAAAAACTTACTACTTGCAGAAGGGAAAGGTAACCAAGTCCAACATTGTCGAAGTTGACCTTCACTTTTGTCCAGTAGAACTGGGTGTCATTCATAGAGAGACACTCTGACTTGTTGTTGACTACAGAGACACTGTGGATCAAGCCTGTTCTGTTTACACACTTCCCGAACTTGCCGGCAAACAGGTTGACCCCCATGATGCTGAAGATGAGCCAAAAGATGAGACACACGAGCAGCACGTTCATGATGGAGGGGATGGCTCCTATAAGAGCGTTCACGACCACCTGATGACCAGATGAGATACAGCTTAATCTCATAGCACCGAGGTTCTTTATTAGCCTGGTTTCAGATAGTTAGTTTTTATTTAGCTCATAAAAACTATACTTCAATCTGATGAAAACATGAATGTATGTTTGTGTTGAGTGTCCTCAAGTTGAAATGTAACTTTTCCCAAACTTCCCAACAAAAATTTAGATTTTATTTTATATAATTATATTTTAAGGGTAAACAAGTGGGTAATGCCAACATGATTGCAATTGAACCACATCAGTAAGGTTCATAGAAACTAAACAAGAACAAGTCTACAGCCATGATAGTAGCTGTGTGATGATGGACTTAAGCAAGTTTGCTATATTCTCCATCTTAGTTTAGCATGTAAGCATGGTAACACTTGCTAATTAGCACAACACAAAATACAGCTGAGGCTGATGGCGATGGCATTAGTTTTTCTTGTAGTGGGTCATAAACCAGAATGTTGAAGGACAAATTTTGATGTGATGGTGGTGCTAGAGGAAAAGTCAGTTGATGGGCAGTCACACAGAGCAGCGCCCTGAGAGCAGTTGTGGCAACAGTCATGGCAACAGTTGTTGAGACATTTTACTCCAACCAATCAAACTCTGTTGTAAAAAGGAGTGCAGTTCAGAAAATGTTTTTCTCACCCGCATGCCCTCAAATCTGGACAGAGCTCGGAGAGGTCTCAAAGCCCGCAGGGTCCTCAGGGACTTGATTGCAGCAAAGTCAGAATATCCCAGTGAATTTGCTACCAGGCTGATCAAGGACACCTATATTTAGGACAAAAAGACACGTTTACTGTCAGAATCATGAGATGAATTCAAATGCGTAAATCAATATTTGTTCATGTTTAAACCTTTGGGGGGAAAGTAGAAATATATTTTTAATAATATAAGAAAAAGAATACAAATAATGTGAAAAGGACTGAATGACGTCAATATTAGTCAAGGAGCGGCATATATTTTCTGAGCAATTATAAAACTTTAAAGAAAAAACATAAAAGATCATAAAATGCAGGTCAAAAACATAACTGAAAACTTAAAGAGCCATATTTTAGAGTTTTGTGCACTTTGGGACATTCCACAGTTAGGAACATAAATACATATTTTTTTTGGTTTAGATTTGGTTTGGTTGTTATATTGTCTTTTCGCAAATTTAGACTTCCACTCTATTCTACATCCAAAACAAAACAAAATGGTATTCCGCTGTTGAATGACCCTTGGATGACAGCTATGAATGGAAATGACATGATGAAAAAAGTAAAAAGAAGAAAATCCATGTCATGACTGATGATGACAAAACACAGACAAGTATGCACATATAGATATAGTGACCATGCATGCATACTCAGCTATATATGCATATAAAATGTATATATATCAAATAGAGTGAGTTTTATAAAGAATCTGTCTTTGCCAATTTTTCCCAATTTGATCCAATAAGTTAATAAAAACAATTTAGGACCAATAAGGTCCCAATGGTCTTTATTTCTTTATAAAAGTCTATTTACATGTGTGTTTGTCCAATATATCTAAAGAAGATATTCAGATAAAGTAAGTTTATTCTCGATACAAGAAATGCGGCTCCAAGAAAGTACAGACAGAAAAAAACAAAGCAAAAAAAGACTAAAGTAAGTAAGGTGCTAATTTAGAGAGAAACAAAAGGTAGTTGACCAACAGTATTTGTCTTTTCTTCTAAACATACATAACAAATAACACTCACTACATGAATCAGAAACAACAGTTTAGACATGAACTCAACCGGTGCATTTCTAAATAAACAAAAAAGACTAATGTCTGTCCAGCTATGATTTTATTGGTTTGATATGCTGTGTAAAGAACCAAATCTTCTGTAGATAAACCTTAAGAGTATATGGCACTGAATTTGCTTTTGATATAAAAGCCAAGGTCCTGAAGTACATAATTCAAGTACAATAGTTTTTTAACACATTTCATAAGAAGTGCATTTGTTTGGCAACAAGACGGTGGCTTTTAATATCACAACAGAAAGCACTTACGAGTGAAGAAACACAGAAGCATTTGTGATGTGGATGTAAGTTTCCAATCTCAGAGCCCATACTCACCTGGAACCTGCTAACTACAACTTACCCTAACAATAGAGCGGTCTGTCGCAATCTGTGTAACAGCAGGTGAAATCAGAGGAGGTCAAGTCAGGCCTCAGGCTGCACACCTCAGGCACTTTGGATGACTACACACTACAGTGCCACATCCATTTTACCCAACAGTTTAGAAGAAGATGCTCACAAAGTGTAACATGACTCCAATCACTGGAGCACTTCTTTTTATTTGCCTGGCAAAATGCTGGCATGAGAGCAAATAGGCTTTAAATAGTCGGGGGAGCACAGTCAAGAAATTTGCAAAGTATAAATGAACTGTAAAGTGCTTTCCTGTGAATAATATGAAACCTACCAAGCTGAAAATCCCACAAACATCAAAAGATACATTCAGCTACATAAGAGGGATTACAGTTCAACCTGCATTCTCATGTAGTGCAACAAAAACACAACAACAAAATGTTCACTTACATCCACAATAAGAAAGTCGAGCCAGCACCAGTAGTTGGTGAAATATTTCTTGAAGCCATATGCAATCCATTTGAGGAACATCTCCAGCACAAAGATGTAGGAGAAGACCTTGTCGGCAGACTCCAACACCACCTTTACGACTTTTCTCTTCTCAATGTAAATATCTTCAAATGCCTGCAGCAGAAGACGAATAGCAGTATGACCACAACACTACTGTGTGTTAAACATACAAAACATCTGTTTGGAAAGTTTTGTATATTGCCTCAAAATTCCACCTGAAATGACGTAAAGAGGTCCCATTTTGCTGTCAAAATACTGTCTACATGTTTTTTACATGTATTTTCAATAGTTTTGTTGACAGTTAAATAGAAGATCACATGGAATGGAGGTAAACTTTTTACAGTAGTTTTCAGTTTTCTAAAAGGGTATACAAATGTAAAACTTTTACATTAACTTTTATTTGAAGTCTTCTGCCAATAGTGACAAATTATCTCTCATCGTATATTATATTATTTATGCAGTATTTTTTCTGCTTTCTTAAATTACATACAAGTTTATGTAAAATGACAATAACTATCTTAAATGTGGTTCATTATATAAATGTTTATGTCCAGATTATTATTCTGTCAGTTATTGAAGGTGTTTAATTGTAACAATTCTGGAAAAATCTGTAAAATATCAGTGTTTCTCTGCAAAACCTATATATACATATATACATATAATTATTTTATCTTTCTAATAATGCCTAGAAGCCGTACCAGAGCTCCACTGCTGAGCAGGATCATGAAGATGATAAAAGTCTCAAACCAGCTGTGTTCTACGATCTGGTAGCAGGTCTTCCTCAGCCTCCACCAGACCTGGCCCAGAGCATGGCTGGTATCGATGTCACAACACTGACAGTGCCTCGAGCAGACTGAGGATGAAGGCAGTAACAAACCAGTACAGATTACACCACATGAAGAACAGTAGTATGGAGGTAAAACATAATAAATGTCACAGAAGCTTTGACCATATGGTATGTTAATAGTTTTACTTTGGCTACAACTCTTAATTTTTAATTCTTACATTCTGGGAAGCATTCCTCTGGCTCCATACTCTCTTCAGCTAACTCTGACAAGTTGTCCATCTCTTCTCCAGGTTTCCTCAGATCCACTGTGCTGCCCTCTGATAGGCTGATCTCCTCCTGGCGAATGAGAAGTCTCACTGTTATCACTTATATTGTTACTTTTAGATTTATTATGTACTTGAACAAGGAAACAGTGTATGAACGACACACATGTATAGCACAGAATACAGATTTTATAGAATAAAATTTTAAGGATTTTGCAGGTGCTTTCCATCAGCTGTTGACGACTAAACATCTACTGTGACATCAGTGTTTGAGGTGTGGCCATATGCAGTGAAGCATTTTTCTGCCCCGTATTCAGCGTGGATTCATCCCATCAAAGCTATGTACCGCCTTGCCTTTCAATCTCATCTGAGCTTCAATATAATTTTGATGAGATTTTCGCATGTTGTAACAGCAACATATTTAACATGATTTATAGGACAGAGGTGCAGCTTCAATCCTATAAACCAGTACGAAGACTAATCTAGCATTAAAGAGCATCCACAGGACCTGGAGACCAGATTACCAGCGATAACAGTCTTAGTGCTTGAAGACAGAGCAGTGGGAAGAAGCACTGATTGCATGTACTCTGTACTGGCAGGATAGTGATCATTGTGTGTATTGAGTTCAGCATATGTGCTTGCTCTTTGTTATTTAAAGTGATCTACTTTAAATGTTTTAAAACTTTAAACTTTTGAAATGAGTAACTAAGGTAAAGTAACTACTAGAGTAACTTATTTGTATGTATTTAAAGCTCTACACGTGTCAAATGTATCCTTATTTACTGCCGAGCAGCTGGAGGAGTTTATTTATTTTATTTTTCCCTGATGCCTAATTCTGGTGTGGTGTGGTGGAGCAGAGCACAGCAGAGAAAAAAGGAAGAGAGAGAGAGTGCCAGACTGCAGCCTGCTGAGCTCAGCCTGGCCCTGCCTGGCTCTGCTCAGCTGTGTCAGTATAATCTGCTCTGCAGGACCTGGCTTCACATCTGGCCTGCCGCTGTCCTGCCAGAGAGGACATGAGCGACACACCCACAACAAACCGCAGCAAACACCCACGGGACATGGAGAGATTGAAGGAGCCAGGAAAAACAGGAAGGGCAAATGGGGTGAATCAGGCCAGAGAAAGAAAAAGGGAGCTTGATAAAAAGAGACTGAGAGAAAGACAGGATCAATTAATACACATGAAAGTTAGAGAGAGATAGTGGTTCAATGGTCTAATGGGTCCTAAAATACCAATGAAGGCATCACATCAGCCAACGATAAGCATCTAAAAATTTTTAATGACTCAGTCTCATTTCACTCATCAGGGTGTGGTGATCTTAATATTGATTCTCTCAGCCAGTCATTGCTTCCCTATTATTTAAACAGCCAAACAGCTAGCCTAACTCTGTCAAAATTGAACTAAATCCACCAACCTGTACCTCTAAAGCTCACTAATAAACACAATATATCTCCAGATCAATACAGAATGACCGTGTAACCTCACGGTCATGACAAGACTTAATGCACCCAGCCAAGAAATAGTCGGGTACATAGCTCCTCATAAAACCATGTTATTTTTACCCCTGTTTTTTGTGCGGATTAAACAAACAAGATATAACGTGTTAATTAGTGAGCTTTAGAGGTGCTGGTAGGCGGATTATGTTTCCTGTCGACAGTCAGGCTAGCTCATATTTACAGTACAGGCATGCGAGTGACAGAGATCTCATCTTAATCTCAGCAAGAAAGTGAATAACTGTAGTTCCCAAAATGTCAAACTATATCTTTAATTATAGCTTGCTTGTAATAAATTGTGCAATAATGAATAGTCGGGGGATAGTTTAGTTACCTCCGTCAGACTCTTGGCATGGAGTATGCTTAGAATAGTGATCCCCAACCCCTGATCCCTTAAACCCTATACAAATACATGGTCCACCCACACAGAGTGATTAATTATTATGCCCAATTAGACCTCTTCTCACAAGTTTTTATACCACTAGTACTTTATTTTAGCATAGCTCTGCCCACTAGAAGTCTAATAAACCCAAATAAGTGCAAACACCTGCATGGGTGTGCAGGGCCTTCAAATATTGTCCCTATGATTATTGGGCTGATTCCCAGAAAACGTAAGTCATGCAAGTGTGAGTGTGAGTCTGAAACTGAAGCAGCTAAATGGAATCTAGCCACCATTCATTTTATTATTTACACATGTGAAAAGATGAGCCCTTTATCAAGTGCAAATAAGTTAAACAGCACCTCACCGTGGCATACAGAGAGGTGGCTTAAAGCAACATTTTATCAGCATTACACCATGATAATAATTTCACAAAGGCTGAAGTACAAGACACTACAACTGGTTGTGTGTAGTTGTTCAATGACAGCAAAACAGATAAACCGTCCCTGAATCATCTGCTACAGGAACGTGGCACTGATAATGATATGCTCTTGATTATTTGGCCAGTTTGGATAATTGCTAAAAGAATTAGGTCTGGTTGATTTATGAAACACATAAACGGAAAGTATAGTTTTTTGGCTGATTTGCTTTCTGAGGAGACTTTGCCAGATGTTCACAGCATGTCGATAACTCTTAATAACGAAGTTGTTCAAACTGAAATAAAACATCTGGATTCCCAAGCTATATTTGTCTCAGCACATCACATCACATAGAGTTCACCTTGTCTGCTTCATAGATTAACAGCTTATGTGTCCAGTTCACAGCCCACCCCCACCTCGATTTCTGGCTGTCTCTCTGCATTCACTGTTCTCTTACTTCTGAACAACATGAATAGCAACAAATCAGAACTGGAGGACTGGAAACTGATTCTGCAACTTGTTGGATGCCATTTCATTTAAAAACTAGATGTTGATGAACCCATTTTCTATAAATATCTTGGGTACAGGTAAACAACCTGCGACCAGAAATCACATGTGACCTCCTCATGGTTCCATCATATTTTAAATATGCGCTACCTTTTCTTTTTACACGTCTACTGTAAATGGTATGGCAATTTAAATTTAAGAACAAGAACAAAAACACTGTTTATTTGCAGCTTTAAGTTAAGTGAAGTTGTTGAATCTGACAGTCCACACAGTGTTTCATTTATTTACTAAACTTTCATGTTGAGAAGTATTATTTACCCTTTAAATTTAGTAAATATGGTTATTTGAGTAATTAAGCTGACTATATTCTCGCAAAAACTATTTTGGTAGATAACCACCCAAAGACTGGTGCAACAGTAAACCATAAGGGTTCAGATCCAGTGTAACACACATATCTGGAGATGGGAAACTTACCATTTTGTTGTCTTCATCCTCTGATGACTCAGAAATGTCCTCCTCCTCGACAAACTCCACATCTGACTCTCCAGGTGCAATGGGAACAATAACAGTTAAGTTCGGGTTTGTCATGTAGCTGTCCCCCTCTGGTACGATGTACTTCTCTCCATAGCGTCCAAAAATCCCCCCGTTGCTTTCCACGTGATTTCCAGCCAGCTTAATGGCCTGACTGGTTTCTTTGGCCTTTTGCTTTCGACGCATCAAGCTGCGGTTGAAGATGTTCATGATGCTTGTGATGAGCCAGGAGACACCGGTGTTGATGCGAGCGATAGCAATTTGGATGTTGTTCAAATCACCGTCTTCGTCTGGAGCAGAGAGGTTGTCAGAGCTGAAGGAGCTGAGCAACAGTGCCAGAAAAAGGTTCAACACCTGTTGATAGACAAATTATATGTTACACTGAATTTAATTTGGAGAAATAATCAGTACATTGTTATCAGTTCAGAGTCATTTAGAGTCATTTATCTTCCTTTACACATCAGAGCAGAGATTACCCTGTAAGTATGTAAGTAAATCCTGCATTGTAAATTCAGGAGGATATTCTACCCATAAATTCTCAGACACATATGGATTTGGGTAATAATTTCAGCACCAAACATCCAACTCCCAAGTTATCTTTCTACAAACCTTTAAGCATCAAGCACATCTCTGCAGAGTAGCATGTGTGTGCATACGTAATGTCTGTGTAGACACTGAGCCAGTCAGAGATGGTGAGCATGAGCACATGATTAGTGATGAATGCCCCCAGACCTTCTCGCCCCTAAGCATGCTGGATAATCCTTTGGATAAACAGCTTCCCCACAATTAATATGCAGAGGACATTTCTGTCCGTTAAATTCTATTCTTTAAATCTCTTCTAGGAGCATCATTGTGATCTGTTTAACAAAATAGAGTCATCAAAGGTGTCTGAATCCAGCAATTGTAAAACAAGAGTACCTGCTATGTGCTCTTTAAGTCGTATCACCTCATCTTTTCTCAGTTCTACTGAAAAGGCAGAGATAATGAGTATTAGCAGATCTAATTGTCGGGTCTCTGTAAATAATATAGTTTTCTTATGATTTGAGCTACAAAAATAAAATTGAAGTGAACTGAATTAGATTTTAAATTTACAGTGTGATGTGGAGTGAAACCACCTGGGTAAAGATCATATAATGGTGCTGGAGGTAGAACAGACAAGTGACTTCATAATTGAACATTTTCTAAGCCTTGTGTCTGTCCAGCTTTGCTGTCTAGCATGAGACATAATGAAGTTTCCTAAAGAAATCATGGCAGATTTACCCCTTATATATTTTTTTTGTTTTTAAGAGGTTCTTAATCTAAATCATTGGATTTTGATCAGCTGTAGCCAAACAGCAACGTCAGTGTCATTGAAGTGAAGCCAATGCGGCGCAGCGCCAAAACTGCTGTTCCTCAAACAGCCACTTGAGGCTGGCTACAAAACAAATCAACCGCCACAAGCCCCCCTATTAAAATGTCCATCTTCACAGCAGAAATAAACATGTTTACAGCCTGGTTAATTTAAATGGCACCAGTGTCAGTCATCATCCAGGCAAAGACAAAGAAATATTTTTCACTAAAAAGGTTTTAAAAAATTTCAGA
This sequence comes from Larimichthys crocea, assembly GCF_000972845.2. Lineage (NCBI taxonomy): Eukaryota > Metazoa > Chordata > Actinopteri > Sciaenidae > Larimichthys > Larimichthys crocea. The sequence continues at coordinate 14,020,407 of NC_040020.1, forward strand.
CAGACAGATACATTTCCGAGTGTAAGATTAAATATGGAACAAACTAGCATTTAATGGCAGAAGGAACAGAGGGCATGCTGGGAACAGGTGTTTGAATCATATCCAACAGGAAGTCGACACTCAAAGCCTCGCTCCATTTTTTTTAAAAGCCTGACAGGGTTTTAAAACACTTTTATGACAGAAATAAATTCATTGTGGTGCAGATAATACTCATATTTCAGTGTTTAATACTATTCTAATATGTGCTTAGCATGAGATGGAAAAGCCACTAGCTGGTGGCTCATTTGTTTCCTGTTTAGACACATAATACAAATCTCTTGATCTATGTTAGGGTCAGGCCAAGAGTCTAAACTTGCCCTTAGTAAAAAATAGAATGGAAAATCTAATAATGAAATAATAATGAAAGAAAAACTCTTTCAGGCTGAAATAGTGCAACAGAAACCGACTACAACACTAACGTGTGATTTCTAAAATGACACTGTAAAACTACACTGATCACAAATGAATGCTGCAACTGTCAGATGTCTGCACTTCCTGGATTTTTCTTGATGAGTTGACGGGATGTCACACAGATTGACTATTTTGCAAAGAAACAGCTGCTTGAAATGATGTGTGAGCTGTGTTTGATCCTGTTTGAAACTCAATACCCGCTGAAATGGCTGGCCAGCGAGAACACTCTGTGGCCTTGGCTGATCCTTTGTACAGTCCTTAGGTCACAATGTCACTTATAAGGCTTAGTTTATTAGCAGCGGATAAAAAACCCTGTTAGTCATGAGGCAGCAGCAAAGCCGCTCGTAGCGCAAAGTGTGTCTGTTGTGGCTACACTTTGCACGACAGCATGTGCAGATAATACATATATTACTTAGGAAGGACAACAGATGGTTTATATGTCGTCCAGACATGATCTGTTTTGAAGTCTGCTAATGCTAATCTGCAAGACAGTCGCATGACGCTGGATACAACCACTCTCAGTGACTGGAGTATGTTCAAGAGCGCTTAAGGAAACAATTGTAGCATTGTAGCTACAAAGATATCTGAGTTTGCTAAATGTATCATGATAAGCCACCAACAACAGGTCAAGGATGTCCCGTTGTGTGGAATCACAGATCGTCACTAGTGCAACATAATCCCTGATTACATATGACATCATCATTGGGATTTGACAGCAGTTACTCTGCTTTCATTGACGTGCAATTGACTTTTGTATTTTTGATACTGTCAACAATCCAATAAAAAGACCAAAAAAGAACGTGTGACAACAAAGGAATTCTCTGACAGAGAGAAGCAAGCTCTATCAGTTTTGATTTTGGTCATGGGATTTGTTGACAGACATTTTAAATCATATAAGCAATATAACACTCACCACCAAGTTCCCTATGACCATGACCAGCATGAACACCAGGATACAGAGGGGCTGACCGGCCACTTCCATACAATCCCACATGGTCTCGATCCATTCGCCACACAGCACCCGGAACACAATCAGGAAGGAGTGGAAGAAGTCCTTCATGTGCCATCGAGGCAGCTGACAGTCGATAGAGATCTTACACACACAGTCCTGGTAGTTCTTGCCAAACAGCTGCATGCCCACCACAGCAAATATGAAAACGATGATGGCTAACACCAGCGTCAGGTTTCCCAGGGCACCCACCGAGTTGCCGATGATCTTGATGAGGGTGTTCAGAGTAGGCCAGGATTTTGCCAACTTGAAGACTCGTAACTGATGAAGAGAACAAGGTGAAGAAAACTAATAATGCTTCTCTACAGTATGTTTGATATTGGATTACAAGATTTTTTTGTCTCGTTATTTACATTTTTCATATAGCATTAATTTTAGTTTAATCTACATTAAAGCATCATCCATCATTATCCTTATATGTCAATCACATTTGATTGGTTGCATTCATTAACGGAAAACAAAGGCAATAACTATAAAATTGTCAAAAAGGATAATTTAACAAATGTACATGAGTGACAGTTCAAGATTTCTGTTACCAGTCTGAAAGATCGCAGGACAGACAGCCCCTCCACATTGGAGAGACCCAACTCCATCAGACTGAGGCAAACAATGACACCGTCAAAGATGTTCCAGCCTTGTTGGAAGTAGTAGTAGGGATCCAGAGCAATCAGCTTCAACACCATCTCAGCTGTAAAGATTCCTGTGAACACCTAGGAAACATGAAGAGGGACAGTAAAAATAAGAAGTAGAAAAGTAGCAAAGTTTTCTGTTCAAGTGGAACATTGCTATATTTCTTAAAGCTGCACATATTATTATTTCTATATGAACAATGGACTATGTGTACTTTAATGGTGTTGCTAGTAGTGACCCATGTATGACCAGCACCCAATTCTACCATTCCCCCCACTGAGCATTTTAGTGTCTTTTAGCTAATTGTTTTGGTTTTATGGACCATAAAAGTACTTTGGTTCAGTTTGTCACATATAATCATAAATGTTTCGTTGTATTTGCTGCATGTATAAAAAGGCAACTGTTGTAAGGTTAGATCAGTGATGAGTTTGCTTGTTGTTCCAGGCCCCAAAGTCACCAGAAAATATCAAATAATGCAGCTTTAATTTTTTTAAGTTGAGTTTTAGATCACAGAGGTGTAAAGTGTAACATGTAAGTGTCCCAGTTTTAGGACCAAAATATCCACATAATTTTGAGGAAATATCAAGAATGTTTCAAAATATCCTCTTACAATGTTAAAAAAAAAAAGGCCAGATCTGCTTCAAAAACTGAACACTTGTTACTCAGTCTGAGGTTTGAGTTTCTACCAAATTTCATAGAAATATTTTAAGGTTTTGTAAGACAAATTGACAAAACACTAACACACAAACAAACAGGACTAACAAATTAGCAACTTGGCAGAGTATCACTTCTATTTGCCTTCTTTTGAAAACTTGAAGACCCCGGCGGTGTCTATAATTTACCAGTAGGGGGAGATGGCAAAATACAAAATGTGGGAATCAGTCCTGCTAAAAGTGTTCCCTCTTACCAAGGATAATCACAAATAGAACCTTTGACAAAGGATCAACATGGCCCTATTTGACCTTGAGTCCCCACACAGCACTAGCTATAAAAAACCCAGCTGTCTGATATAGAAATACATTATCTGAATTAATGCCCTTCATCTTTCCTCTTTACTTATTTCTCAGTGGAACTTTCCTCTCCACTGCTAACCAAACAGCACTCAGGAGAAAGTGCATCAAATGTTGGAAACCTGCCCACCTCTATCATTAGAAAGTCCTTACCAGATTGCCCACTGAAAGCATAGTGTTGAACTCATCAGTCATGGGATAGTGCTCCAGGGCCATGAAGAGGGTGTTCAGCACAATGCATACGGTGATACCCAGATCCAGAAAAGGATCCATCACCATGCACTTCACCCACTCCTTTATCTGCAGCCACCAGGGGCAGGAGTCCCATATCAGGTACTTCCTAGCGAATGTGTACCAGCAGGGATGGCACTTTTGCCTCGACTCCTCCAACTCTGCAAAGAGACACCAGCATGAACCACTCATCTGCAGACCTTCTGTTAAAATGGAATCCTATGCTTTCTTTTCCTTACTTTTCAAACACTAATGGGATGTAACCTGAAGCCTGAATATGGACAACTCAGAGTCTTGTGCTATCAGAGAGTGGTGTCAGTCTTCCCATCTAACTCTATTCTCACTCTATTAACAATTCCTTTAATATTCAAAGGAACTCACCATCCATGGCATCGCTGAGGAAGCTGACAGAGCTCAGACCTCTTTTCCTCTGCACTGGAGGAGGATCTGTCACTGTTGGGGAAGGCTGGAGGAGAAGTCTGGGAACTGTGTCCTCTGCACTGGTAGCCTTCTGGTAGACAGAAAACACTCAAATCACACACAAGGGTTTCATCTCCCTTTCTTTGGTGGGCCGCTAATGAAGATTGATTGAGTTAAAATCAATGTTAGGTTTGGCAGGCTTCTATCACTCACTGTGTCTTCCTTGACCCTCTCCATGCTGTAAGCTGGCATGGAGGTAGCAGTATGTAGGCTCAGAGTGGTGACTCCATTCTGGTCTAGTGAGAGGTTGAGCCGACCATTGACGTTGAGGCTGGGGGTGAAGATCTGGGAGCAGTGGCTCCGCACACTGCCCGTCCTCCTCTTCCAGGGGGTTGCTATTGAATTGGCGCGACTCCTAAAGGCGTCCCCATGAACACTGTATTCATCATCCCCAAAGTCAGCCTCCGAGTTGTTGCGTGCCCGAAAAGAACTGAACGTGCTGATCTGGCTTCCTCTTCGGGTGCTGAGAGGGTGAGCGGACAGTGTGGCCAGCAGAGGGTGGACTGGAAGGGGAGACAGAGGAGGCTACAGAAACACAGGAGGTATATTAGATTCTATGGCTTGTAATGAGAACATTAAAAATGTTCAGAGTGTGATTATTGGGTTATTGTACCATTGGCTCATCTAGTGGTTCAAACTCTTCAGCAGCTTCCTCTGCTGTTTCCTCTGACAATGTCCTGTGTGACCTTCTTCTTCTGCTGCCGCTTCGACGTATGCTTCCTGTCTTCAGACAAAATGGAGACAGCTCTGGAGACAACACCGAGTCTGTATCCTGTGCTTGTCTTTTTGCTGCCAACTTGACACAAAGGAATTATGTAAAAGGATATAAGTTTTCATTTGTTGTTGAAAGCACACATGAAAATGTGACATTTTGTGCTGCACTCACTCTTTGCTCTCTGCGAAGGTGCTCCATAGCCAACTGAAACTCCCTCTCCTTCTGCCAGGCCTCGGCGATGGTTGCCTGATTCTGCTCCTCATAGGCCATGGCCACTACAGCCAGGATGAGGTTAACCAGATAGAAGGATCCCATGAAGATTACCAACACAAAGAAAACCATGTAGGTCTTCCCTGCTGAGCGCAGCGTCTGGGGGAGCAGACATGAAGTCAGTACAATTAAATTCACATGTCAAAGAAAAATTCTGGTCTTCTTAAATAGTCATATTCATAGTTTTGACATAATGTATGATTATGATGGATGGATTTTATTCAGTTGTTTTATTGCAGAGATTTGAGGACACAAAGATTCTGACACACAAAGCAGAAGAAATCACCAGCTTGATGATTAGAGATAACAAAATCCTCAGTTTCATCCTTTTTTATCTAAATCCCTTATTTGGTCAGTAGTGACAGTACCTAAATAAATATTATAGGTGTTCATCGAATGTTAAATGAGAAAAAGTAATAACTACACCCTCTACTCTAGCAAATATGGTTAGTTGGTTTTAGGCCACTTGGGGTCTGTGTATCTTATCACCTTATTAAGTTGTTATGACAATGTGTTATTGTACATTTAAACATCTAGCAGACAAGGGGAAATGTGTGAAATAGAGTTGTGTTTCTGGCAACATAATAAATGTAAGTTCAACATGTACTCTCCTTTTAACTCGGGTTTGCTCTTTCCTGCTAGTCACTAACTGTGTTTCTGCTGTTTGGTGCTGTGCAGGTAGAGTGGAGTAGGTTAATCTGTCACGGCTGAGCTCCTGTCTTTTCCTCTCTCCCTCCAATCCATCTCCATCAGTCTGTTCTGCACATAAGTCCTCTTACAAACTAAACCCGACGTAAGTTGAATCAGTTTATATGAGTTTTCTTCTGCGCAAGTTGGCCAAACTATAAAGTTACGGGCCACAAAATCAAAAACTTTAAAACAATGAGCTAAAAGACGCTAAAACCTGATGTTGCATGCCCTTATGGGTTACATTGTGAAGGCATGTTGAATCACTACATCATTCCAAATTAACCAGGTAAGTGAAATACTATGAAAACCAGAACAACTTATGGTTATTCTAAATTATAAACAAACTAAACGATGATTTGACAGGTTGAGTAAAACTAGTGTATTATCAATATACTATCAATATCAAATATTATTACAGAATATTGGTAAATTAAAAATAAGATTCAAAATAAGAACCTGATGAAACAGTTTCTCCCAGTAGTCTTGTGTCATGAGTCGGAAGAGGGCCAGAAAAGCCCAGCCGAAGGTATCAAAACTAGTGTAGTCATAGTTTGGATTCCTTCCTACTTTTAGGCAGTCGAATCCATCAGGACACTTCCTGTCATGCACAAACAGTTGAAAGGCAGAACACAGATGATTATGGGACAATGCTGATAAACAAGGGTTATGCACAATTAAAGCAAAGGCAGCTGGGACAGATATAGCTGTGTTAGCGTGCAGGCTGTTTTACCAGAGTTAAAAACATCTCCCGTAGCTACATGCAGCCTTGCGCCCTTTGACTTCACAGGGTAGAGAAGCGGATGAGTCAGTAAGTACATACACTGCTATCAACATCATTATTTCAACTGAAGAGGCCTCTTGAAATTTGTTCCAGGCAGGAGCACTAACATGCACTGGAGCAAAAGGGATTACTCTGAGCCAGATGGATATCAAATTGCAGTTCAAAAAATTTCAGCTCCATGCCTCCATCTCTGATCTTCATTGTCAGCATAGTGGCATTACAGCAAATATTTAAGTCCAGCAGCTGAGAACAAGCTGGACTGCCATGTCAATCTGAGAGCAGAATAATTTCGTAATGGCCGGGAAACAGCTGGGCGGCAGAGCGCTGCTGTGAGAACAGCTGTAGATCTCACCAACCAGCCAGCTAAGCAGGAATGCTCACTAATATCCAGTGGTGAGGACAGAAGAGGCTGCGTGAGGCCAACGACATCTTCCTGTCAGGCGGTTCCTTCCCTCAGCTGCACAGATTTCTAAGTCCAAATAAGATCCAAATCATTTAAGTAACTTTCTTAACTAACAAGTCATGTTGGATTTTATTTTCTCAATAAAAAGTCTAAGCAGAGAATGAGAGAATTTCTAATAGTAAGCAAAGCGACCCTCAGAGCTTACTTTTGGGTTCCTAACATGCAGCGCACAAAGATGGACTCCTACATCTAATGTTGTGGTTGCTTATCTTATTCCCACTGTTGATCAATGTTGTCACTTAAACAACCAGTGAGTGTGATACTGCTTTAAAAACAAAGTTTCTGTTTGGCTTTCTATAGTAACTGCCCAGGGGACGAGGGTTTATCGTGAGTTAGCAGTCCTCAAGGAGTTATGCTATGTCATAAGCAGTTGCTGTGGGATCTAATCCTCCTGCTATACATCCACAACATCCACAGCCAGCATGATGCACTGATGGCTGTGGACTGTTTGCGCAGGCAAGATCAAGATATGAAGACACTCAATTTTCATATATATTTGTATATAGTCATACTAATGTGTATAAAAATACACATTAGTATGAATAAAACAGTATAAATTATATAATTATTACGTTACATAAAAGTAATTTTATGTAAACAAAACACAGTCTAAAGTGTAACAGCGCTTTGCTAACATTTTTATATAATTTACAAGTTGCATCCTTCAGAGTGTGGCATCAATTTCCTGCAGTTTGTGTAACACAACAGCAGAGGAACATCTGTCAATCGCAGCAAAGTGTTTTCCCTCTGTGATGGGCGGGGTGAGGCGGTGGGTTTCCATGCCCACGTCCATCCGGTCAAGGGCAAAAGTTGAAAGTCCTAATCCTTGATGTACAGTGGCTTTAAGATGTGAGGGGATAAGCCTGAACTGTACAGAAGGCGTGATATGAAACAGCTCGAACGTTTGTGCAAATCATTTATCACAAACTTGTTCTAAAATATAATTAATATGTATATGTGCCTACTTGTGTCTGTGTGTGTTTGTGTGTGACTGTGTGTGACTGTGTGTGTCATCATAACGTATCCAAAGCTTTAATTTGGAAATCTACTTAAGGATTACTTGTTGGAAAACACTCAAAAGATTAAGCATCCTCTATTTTTTTTACGTCCTTCATCCTGACCTGCTTAATATTTTGTCTGTCTCCACGGACAGCCTCATGAAGTTTCATTTATAATGCCACAGAAGTTAAAATCAGTCTGCCAACACATACATAAGCAAGTCTGTCATTAACCTGTGTTGGTCTCTTTTTTATATAACATCAATCTAATGGCAAGGGAATTAAAAATTGTGATCAATATAATTTTCTTGGTACAAATTTAAAATTAAGAGGACTCAAAAAGATTAATCTAAAGAGGCATTTATAAGCCCAGTAGACACAGAAAAAGAGATAAAACTGACTGGCTGAATGTTGATCACTGGGCAGAAACACAAACAGACAACAAATCTAAAAAAAAAATTGCCTTGACTTGCAGGTAAACAGCTGGATAGGTCACGTTAATACAAGTCTGATCTTACTGACCTACTATTTATAGCCGTTAAATGATGTCATCTCCTGCTGAATGACCTCAAATGTATCCTCTTTTCTCTCAGACTTGAACACAAATCACTGAGTCAGATTTTACTTCTTGGGAGATTAAGTTCCTGTGAGGTTACAGGGTGAGATAAAAAAAAAACTGTAGGGTGGGCTGCACTGATGCTAATATAAATAGAATAATAAAATGTGTAACTACCTCCACTGTTTCTATACTTTCTATTAACTCATTAAAATATCTTATTATTGTCTCATAGACTTGACATACCTCATAAAAAATCCCATGGTCCCCTAAAGCGAAGATTATGTTGTGATGTAAAGGTTCGATATTAGATTTGCACCAAAAATAACATTTTATGCTGCTCTTTGACTTAGTGATAGCTGCTAACTGTCTTTTTTATTCAGACTTTTCTCTTGCACTTTACACATCTCTGTTGGCATCTTTGTTTCTTTAGTAAGATACATATACGCACATAGATTCAATTAAAAATTAAGAAATAGAAATCAGCTCCAAACTTCCCTGTTAAAGCTTAATATCATCACCAGTTTTTTTTGCTATCATCCATTATCTTGTATCATTAACAAGAGCACCTAATGGAAGCCATTTGTTGGAGCTGCAGGATTTCAGATTCACACAGATGGGTATTTAGTTCACTATAACCCTTGAACTGGGCCTGGCACGGGCAGAGTCATCCTGTTGTGCTTGTTTCAAAAGCATTTGGATTTATAGGATTATTCAGTGCGTAGGCTGAGTAGCAATATTTGGATGGTTTCACACTGTGCCTTTGATTGGGAACAAAGTCCTTCACTCACAAGCACAAATATCATCTATGCATGTCTACAGTTATGACATTAGAAATGAAATGTGTTATGTCACAAAGACACAAGCTGAGGCTTGGAGACTTCAGTATCTCCTCTCAACAATAGTGATCTGGTCCGCTCCGGTTAACCTAATCATGTCATGGAGCTTTTGAGATGATGAAATCTCCATAGGCCCCCCTCACTCCAGCTGGCAACTCCATGTTTCTAAGTAAAGGGTTCCAGTGGATCCGGGGTGATTAACCACACCACATGTTGTCTTGTGTGCAGCCTCCGCACGCTTCACCCCTCCCTCTGATGGGATCATTCCTGTATACATTACGCGTCTAAGTCGCAGATTTAAAAATCCAGCCTAAAGAATATCATTTATTGTTGTGTCTGTTTTTTCTTGTTCTGTAAAAACTATTTGTACCATGCCTGATGCTTGAGTTACTGTATCCAATTAAACACATTACATGCATGGCTCAAAGGCCATTAGACACTTTAATATTATGTAACAGCCTGCAGATGATTAACAAACAGTAAGCAGGACAGACACTGACTTACCCTGCATCACTTCCATATCCACATATTAAGGCATCCTTTGCTCCTTCAATTTTGTAGAAGTTATCTAAGAAAAGGAGAAAAAGGAGTTAAAGTAACACCAAAGTAACTTCACTGAATGTCACTGATAGTGGGCAGTATTAAGAGTATTGTACATGTGTGAAATGCTTTCTCTTTTGTTTATGGCTGACCTTCGCTGCTGAGGAAGTCCGCCCTGGAGCTCCAGGTCCTGTTGTTGCAAATGAAGGATGCGTTGGAGCTGTAGGAGGAGTTGATGCAGTGCGCGAGGCTGCGGACACACTTTTGTCGCAGCAGTCCCATGAAAAGCTGCAGGCCAATGAGGGCGAACACGCTGAGACAGAAGACAGTCAAAATCATCACGTCTGCCAGCTTCCTCACAGACTGGATCAAAGCGCCGACGATGGTCTTCAGACCTAGATGGAGGAGAGGAGACAATACATCAACTGTTTGGTAACACATACACAAATAAATTGAAATTGAATGAAGAGGCAAGATAGGTGTGAGGTTTGATCTGATGGACGTCCTACCTGGAATCACTGAGATCGTCTTCAGTGCTCGTAGTACTCTGAAGGTTCTTAATGCTGAGACGTTTCCGAGGTCAATAAATTCTGTCACATATCTGGAATTTGATAAAAGAACATTTATGAACATCTGCAGGGAGATTTACCAGATAAGCAGGCTTAATAATTAGTGTTCAGACATATTGTATATCATGTCTTTATTAATACATTTCAGAGTTTGGTGAAAAAATGTGTAAACAAATCATGTACTGTTCTCAAGAGTGATCTGTAATAACCAACACTTTTGGGTAAGGGAAACAAGCTGACACATAAGTTGATATGGCTCACCTGTTACTAAACTTATATTTACACATCCAGCATAGGACACAGAGCAGAATTATCATTCTCCTTTAAAGGACCAGTGTAGTGGCCCCCCGTGTTGTGTAGGTCTAGCGTAGGTATTGCACTAAAAATGCAAAAGGCCATACTGAGAAATAGTGCGTAGTTTGTCCGTTCTGAGCTCTTTAGCTGCCTGCTGCTAAAAATAATGCTATAGGAGTAATAAGAATCAACCAAACTGAAAAGTTGCAGCTTGTAAAGCCAAAATAATGAACTGAAAGACATTACAACAGCAGAGTAATCATGTGATTAATATAAAAGCCAGCTTATAAGTAACAGGAATAGCTTGTGTTTAGTATCTGTGAGAAGAAACGACAGATGAATTAGCTGATTAAACCGTAATTAATCAAACACAAATTAATCACTAGAGGTAATGGCAGCTTTCAGTGTGTCTACACCCAGTAAAAGGGATTTTGTCTCGCTGTTTTCAAACAAAGCAATGTCCTATCAGGCTGGCTGGTCTCGAACAATGTTGCATCAATGCATGAAGAGGTCACCTGTCTAATCTCCCACCTGCATCCTGCGTAGTGAGTCACACAGATCACTGCACAGAATGACTGGCTGACTGATCAGGATCAAGTTGACATTACTAAACTTATATTGAGAGACATTAGAGTCTGCATTAAACAATTTTCTCATCTGCACAGTGTAGCCACTGCTAACGCAAGGTAGAGATTGGTTGTCAGTATGAATGATATCATTTCTTACGCCATGATGATGACGGTGAAGTCCAGCCAGTTCCATGGATCTCTCAAGAAGGTGAACGGCACTATACAGAATCCTCTCGCAAAGATTTTTATCGCTGACTCGAAAGTGTAAATGGCGGTAAAAGTATACCTGCAAAATATTTACAGAGGGGGAAGAAAATGCAATTACTTCTGAATCCATTGTTGAACAATACCTTCAGATTCAGAGTGGATTTGTACATTAAAATAAACCACAGTACGAGTACGTTCAATTACAGACGGGCAATGTTACTGACAGCATGCCTAAACAGCTTAAAAGACGATGAGACAAACATATGGAAAGTAAAGTAGGCCTGTACAATAAACACAGGTAATATGTACATGCAAGGTTTAACTGAATTTGAAAAAAGAAAAAAAAAGTTTTATAGTCAGAAGCTGGTTAGTTTAGCTTAGCATGAAGACTGGAAGTGGGGGTAAACTGCTATCTCGGCATACTCAAACCTCTAAAGCTCCCATGTCTTGTTTGTTTACTCTGTTCAAAAACCAAAGTGTAAAAACTTGAATCACATTCATGAGAGGAATTGAGATTTTATTACTTTCGGACAGAGCCAGGCTAGCTGTTTCCCCTGTTTTCAGTATTTAAGCTAAGCTAAGCTAGTTGGCTACAGGCTGCAGCTTCATATGTAATGTATACTTGTGACAAAAAAGTATTTTCAATTCATAGAAATAAATGTTGCAAAAGTAAACTGACAAATAAAAGTCGTTATTGTTGCAGATAACCTGCTTCATGCTACATTTTTTAATTTCTATTTTTGATGCATCACTTCTGATTTCACATCACATGCTCTTTTCACATGCCTATGTGGACTTTTGACTGAAGTGAATACAGCATGCATCATATACTTACATGTCAGCTGATTCTTAAATTACCACTGACAAAACAACAAACCCCAACAAAGCTCAACATTAGAACACATGTAGCACAGTACATTTCTGTCTGAGACACAAAGTTTAGATTCGATGACAGTTTAAATATTGTGTGGACTCACTCCAAGTACTTTGTCCATGGTGCCGGATCCGACATGGCCATGAAGCAACAGTTGGTCAGTATAGTGCACATTATGAACAGGCTAAACAACGTGGAAAAGAGGTTAAGGAAAGTGTACTGTGAAGAAGTATTTTGCAGTTTTACAGTTCAATAGGTTTTTGTGATAAGCCAGCACATAGTGTTTCTTGTAATCCTATGAAATATAGCCATTAGGATAAACCATCACTTTGTGTGCCAACGGCATTAGAGGTACAGTAAATGCGGATTATGTAAAATGTAAGTAAATTCCATTTAACATTAAACCAGGGGAGTGATATCATTCTCTCCTCTAGATTAATGAAACAATGACAACAGATCTATAAAGTGATAACTGATAACTTTGGACAATTTGAGATTTGAAAACAAATCATAAGAAAGTTATCATCTAGAAAAGTTATAATTTAATATAAATATAAGGTATTTTTGCCAGTAAAATATAGATCAGAACATAATGTTGTCAGTTATTCATATGATTTGTCATCTGCAGAGAATCAGTAGTTCAGTGATGTTATTTAACAGATAATTAGATCATTATTTGATAATAATTTGATAATTTGAATAGAATCTTGTTATCATAACAGAGGAAATCCAAAAGAAAGATTCACTCCTGCATGTGAAGTATGAATCAGCTGTCTGAGAACTAATAGGCAGCCGTCACATGATGTAAAATCTCCTTGCTCTTATTTCATTTCAGAGATTAAAAGAGGGATATGAGGGGATTTGGTTTGCGATGCCAGAGAGGACCATTACGAAGCTGTATCAAAAATCAGACTATGGAAAAATCCAATAGAAACCAACAGGAGGAAATAAGTAAATATTAGAAATTTAAATTTAAATTTTATTTTTAAAGAATTTTTCCCCATTAGGGTGCTATCACAAATTTCATTAACATCAAACTTGAACAAGACAGGATGTCCATGATTATTCAACACATGCACTGGGTAATCAAAAAGGATATGAATGGACTAAAACTTTTATGGCGATTGATCTGAGGAAGTGAAATGGACTAAATATGTAAAGTGCAGATGTGGCACTGAATCTGAAGATGGCCTTCCCTTTGTTAAGTACTATAAAGGTCTGCAACAGAAAGAAAAAAAGAGAAATAATAGTTAGAAAAATCACATTTCATGTCATTTTTTAACACATACATTCTGTGAATATAAAACATCAAAAATATAATTTCCCAAAAAAAATTTCCCATCAGTTTTAGGCACATTTGTACAGAGAAGCCTTAAGCTCTGAGCATCGGTTCAGCTGTTTTCTTAATCCTGCATAGACGATAATATTTCGTCTGTGTTGAGTCTGCCATTCTGTCTACCATCTGTGTTAACTTCTGCCATAAGCACTCCTGCCTTCAAGAAAACAGTTAGCGCACACACACACACAACAAGCAAGGCCAGTTGTGATAATGGAGGTAACGCCAAAGCAGGCTGAACCTTTCCCCAACAGATGTGGCATTTATTTAAATATTTGGATAATCCTCCCATCCAGCAGCACATCACATGCCAAAAAAAGAGACCCTGAGAATGACTGCCACGTCCTTTTTTCATCTCTCTCTTTCATTTAACTCGCTCATCCTATATCTGCATCAAAAGAGATGTAAAGAGATGCATTCGCTGTTTAAAACACTACTAGGTGAATTCAGTGAAAATCAGGAGGATCACTGACGCATCTTGTTTAGATAAGTTTTGTTGATAATTTAACATGTTAAATAGTACAATAGCATCAGACACACTGCTCATATGCCAGTGATTAATCATCAGTTACCTTTTTTTTTTATTACTAATAACCATTTCTTAAGATGGATAAATGTTTAAAGACACAGACACTATTTAGAGCAAGCTGTTTGCATGAAATGACACACAGAAGCACTCACCCTCTGGTTCCTGTAGTAAAATGGATCAATATCCTCCAGTGGCATCCCGATAAGTTCTGGAGGGATGTCACCATAAATGCGTGGCAGCTGCTTGCCTGCCTCCAGGTCGAGCCTGGGTTTGGGTGGCTCCTCGTTCCTGTGAGCATCATGGCAATCCTTGGCATTCTTGGCCTGCTCCTCAGCAATCCGCTGCTCCAGTGCAGCCAAGGATTCGCGAGTGAACCGCCGCAAGCCATCAGGACCCGTTGGTAACAGCATGGCTGCCATCTTTTCATCCTGATTCTCGTGTACTAGAATTTACTTACAGCTACAGACAGGGACGTAGAGAGTGAAGACATGGGGAAAGCAGAGATAGAAAAAGGCAAAAGAGAATAAATAATTAAATTCATTCAGTTTTATTGACAACATATAGTTGATTGGACTTAAAACCCATTAGTGGTTTATCCTGTAGGAAGTTTAATCCATAGCCTCAGTTTCAGGTTGACCTGTAGTCCAGTGAGGTGGTCATGTAATGTGACTGCCTTCTAAAAGCTGGTGTTGTATTGGAAGGAGTCCAAACTTCTGGTCACTGTATGCATCTATGACACTTTGCTTTGCTTTATACGCAAGGGCTCTTGACGTGGGTCAAGTTTGTCTGCAGCCAAGGTGGAGAGGTGGTCATACACTACTGTACACGCTGCATGCATTTACATAGCACAGATGTTAATAAAACCAAAACAATGTGCTTAAAGAGGCTGAAAAAGCTCTGTTGGCTGAAAGAGGTTCATCAGTACAAGCAACCTCCTCTGGGCAGGTGCTGTGTGTGGGTCTATTCTGGATAAAATGGAAACTTCTTTACACTCCAATGTGTCTGGTGTATCAGGAGGGCTGGCACTGTCAGGTTTTCTTGCAGGTGTGAGCTGTTTTGTTTTATTTGAGTATATTTTTTCAGCCTTAAAGCTGCTTTAATCAATATGTCTGTAAAAACAATGGATGACATGAGTGTGTATAATCAGAGTGGTTGCTTGTACTGATGAACCTCCCTTAGCTAAACAGAGCTTTTTAGCCTATTCGAGCTCATTGTTCTGATTTTACTTCATTACTCTGTGCACAGTGACTGTCATTACTTTAATTAGCATAGTGTCTGACAGTCAGCTTTGTTGAGGGAAATGGTCAGATAAATCCAATGTACACCAAATAGCTGAAAGACAAAGCTAGCAGCTACCTAGTGAACATAATAAAGCATTTAGCAACTAGAGAGGCATATATTTCCTTCAGGAGTTGATGGAGACCAAAGCACAGCTACAAAAGAGTGAATATTGGGGTTACACTCATCAACTCCAAATGAATGCTACCATTGCTCCATGTATACCTGATATTTAAATAATAGTTAACTTTAAGATCTGATAATATGTCAGTATAACTTGTAAAGCTTGTTGAACTGCTGTCAAGTGGCCAGAAAAAGTCAACTATTGAATGTGTAAAGCCCCTGTGTGAGCAGTTTTAAATTTTTTGACTCTGGCACCAGTTTTTTACCAGGAACATATAACATCAGGATTATTACATTCTACAAACAGTAGCTTAAACCAGCACTTTAAATATAAACATGGTTCTTTAAAAACTCAATGGGATCTTTAAATAATCTAAAATGAATGGAAAACATTATAATTTATCACCATGTTCAGCATCAGGGAAAGCCTAACAAGTGCGTCTCCATTACTGACGCTCTCTCTTTTTCAAACATTGTGTAATTGCAATGTATAAAGGCTTAAGTCAAAAGCTGGATTGCCTCTGATTTTCTAATTGGAAGATGGTTCTGAGGGAGGTCCAGAGACACGATATAAACGTTTTACCCTTACCACTGACCACCAGCTTCCTGTTATCCAACGGTCTCTATCAAACTAGGGCAGCCATAGTTCTGAGTCAGAGGGATTAAGTCTAGAGGCTGTGGACCTGACCAGGGGTTTTCACCAACACTGATTTAGGATGGCCTCCGCTGAACTCAAGAAAACTGCGAGGCGTGGACATGGACCTGACACCAACCAACGTTAAAGATGTACTCAAGATGTAATAATTTTTACCGTCATACCACACCCTTAAAAACCAAAGAATATTAACAGGTGGGCACATCTATCTATGTCACACCTTATCTAGAGCCAATTTTGAGATTTTGTTTTAATAAATTCAGAAAATGACAGATTGATTGCAGCAGAGAAGTTACTAATAGCTTGAAATACAATCTGAGATCAGTAGGAACACATCAGATTTCTTCTTACAAAAACAAAACAAAACAAAACAAAAAAAAAACAGTTTGCAGGTAATCTGATCATGCCACGGTCTAAATAAAGACAATTTTAAAGGCCTTTCCACAACCAAAAATGCACCCCATCATTTTAGCCAGTGACGGAGTCTGACATTTTAATAACTGAAAAAGCTTTCCAAAGAGAGGATTACATTCCTGTGCTCCCCTTTTTTGACACAGAAATACCATTGTATCCTTTTCATATTGACTAAGCTCTGTGAGTTTTCCATCTCCTCCTGTCCTGAAATGCATTGATCCCTTCACACGTCCAGCCAGACGCTAGTTATCTGCTTTTACTTGATCTGCTTATTTGGCCCAGGTTGATCTCAGATCAGCTCATCTCATACACTGAATCCAGCACTTTCCCATTTGCTGTCAAAATAAACAGGTTAAGGTCCATTTGCAACGTCATAAAGCAGATAAGCAGGTTCAAGGCAATGATATTTCAGTCAGGGTGACAACAGAACTGGACGAGATGAATCGTCCACAGACACACAGACACAGTATTTCCATTTTCTATTTGCACGATGGGAAATAATAGCAAGGAATTATATAACAGAGTGAAAAAAATTTCAGTTGAATGAAATTTAATTCCCATGACAGCCAGATGTGATATTGTCATCATCACTGCAAATAATTATGATAATTAGACTGAAAGTAAAGTGCACGCACACACACCCTCAACACACGTTCTGCAATAATAGTAACTACTGTTTTGAACAATACATCAAATGGCATGGCGAATGCTGGTATGAATCGACTGATGTTGAATTTTAATAGTTATATATAAACATAAACAAACAATCTTAATATGGACCTCTTAGATTTTTGGGTATGTGTGTGTGACACATACTTAGCTGGACATTTCACTGTTGAAAAATCAACTTGTCAGTGCTCTCTAGTGGACAAACTATGTAATGGTGACACTGTTTCTAAATGACCTCAAATCTAATTAGGCATTTATGTCATTTCTTAATATTTACTAATTAACATATCCACAATGTGATAATGATATGCTAATATAAGATGATATATCGGCCTGGCTGGTTTATTTGTCTAACTCTAGCTTGAACCCCTTAAACTGCTGATCAGCTTTAAGCTGCAAACAATATGCGTCCACCATGTGTACCATCTGTAGTGGTCAGTTTAATTATAACTTTGACATGATTATTTAATTTTTTGAACATTCCTCCTGTGATCAGTGCTCCACAAGTTAAGAGAACAAAGTATCCATCCATATTTCTCTTCTTTCTCCATTAAAAGAAATGGGATGGTACAGCTGCCTTTGAGATATTCTGATGACAGTTGATGTATACTTAATGGCTAAAAGAATACTTAAAAATCATCACATCACCAAAGGACCATGCATGCGAAATGTAACACGCTAACTTCTTTAAAATAAATTACAAAATATCCGATCCTAACCCTAAGATTATATAGATGATGTGAATCAAAACACTGAGTTATGAGTGGATATACTGAGACATTTGTTGCTCAGTAAATGTCAGTGATTGGTAACTGATGATTTTATTGAGGAAGCTACTGATTAGAGAACTTATTCTGCTTGTCAAATTTGCATATGGAAACAGTATGCACCTCACTTTAAAACACAGCTTAAACGCTGTTAAGGAATACATATAACAACTGTAACTCTAAGTCTGATTCTGAACAAGTCTAGAGAAGATCATGGTCCCTGATGATGTCACATCACGTACAGTTGTGTCATGTCATGTCGCTTCAACTCCTGTGTCTTTTTATCCTTCCTGATTCAAGTTATTTATCATGGCAATGTGTCTGATTATCATACACGGTTTCTTCAAGGCTTTGAAATACATTTTAAATTTATGATCAGTTGTCATTGTTTTTTTTGTTTTTTTACTTATCTGAGTTTTCGCCAAATTCTTTTTAATATTTGGAAATGCCAGAAAACATGCATTCCACATCTCCTGTCAATCTCTTTTTAAATTTAAATACAGATTGGGTTTTCACCTTGTTACCATCAGGTATTATGTAATATGTACTAAAACTTGTGCCAGTTATATTAAATAAATATATTCATCCAATTTTCTGTTACATTTTTATGTTTCCCTGGATTTATGGGGTTCAATCCTTCCCAAGGTTATTTTAGGATATTAAGATACACTACCAGCATTTTGCTGCTCACTCATGATGATTGAATTTATCATTTAAAATCAGTGCTTTCATTTACGACTTTAGGACTTTGCTTATGTTGTGAATGTTTTGAATGTTCATTTTTGATTATACTACAGGTATATTAAGAGTCTTTGTGTTTTATTTCTTGCATGACTAAAATATGACATGAAAAGTTTTGGAAACACTGTACACAATGTAAATATTGTTTGCTAGAACTACATACTGTGATCCGAGGTACAGACTGAACTGATGACCTACTTCTTTTGCAAAAACCTTTCAATGTAATTACACCAGATAGCTTAAATCTGTACCACAGAAGGTATAGACCTACAAAATGAGACAGTGGTGAATCATCAGAGGGTGATGAAAAATATTTCAGTCACCTTCATTCTTATGCTTATTTGAATCCTGCTCTAAACAGGGAAATCTTAAAACAAATCATGAGTTACATCAGACAAGAAGACGATATATAAATATATATCTTAAATATATAACTAATGCATCATATGTTGTTATGTAATGTATCACCATCACTTTATAATAAGTTAAGGAAGCCATGGAACATTAAATTGCGTGTGGTTTGCCACAGCGAAATATCATGAAAGTGAATTAACTAAAGCCTTTCATGTTCAACACTGCACTTTTAAAATTAAAACATAAAGTTCTGGTGGCATATATTACATTTTTTATTACATTTTTTTATTATATAGACCACAATAGTGTTGTTTTAAAATGTATATTAACCCCAAAACCTGACTTTTAAAAAGGTGTTCATTTGATTTAATATATATTTTACTGTATATAGAAGTGGAAACGAAAGAAAGCAGAGCAGTTAACACATTATTTCAAGCATTTACTCTGTGAGAAATCATTTACCTACCCCTCTCACATAGTTATTGCATGCTCAATATTCCAAAACCTAAAAATACTCACAGAGGTACGTACATGTGAAACTCTGAGATTTACAGCGTCATTTCCAGAGTTGACTTTTTCGGGGTTTAGAAGAGGAAACAGCCAAACTATCCGTGCAAAATCCATGTCTTCTGTTCAAGGTTTGTTCTTCATGGTGGACCAAAACTCCAGCAGGACAGAAAAGCGCGTCTTATCAGCAGAATCCAAAAACTGACTTTTACACTAATGTCAGTCGTCTAATCAGCTTGTGTTGGACATTTTGAAGCCTGCCACAAGTTGCACTCTTCCCTTCCATTCGAGTGGCTCTTCCGCAGTCATCCCACAGAGGAAAGGTCCCGAGCCACCGTGCGTGGAGAGGATGCTGCGCTGTCTTCAGCAGCTGCGCAGCGACGGGAGAGGCGCACATCGATTTGCCCTTGAGCAAGAGCAGGAGGAGGGAGGGAGGATGCTGCTGGACCACAGAGGATTACAGCTCCTGTAGAGGTCCCATGTCACACTCGATATGAGTTTTCCCACAACACCAAGTCGCAAAAACACACAGTACAATGGACACAGGGAGCGGACACATGTTCAAGTTGCCTCCTGGACAGACTGATATAAAATATGCTGCTTTTACTCTTTATGTGGCGCCTTCATGGTAAACATTAGAAGTAATGTGATGTAAGCATTGAGTTTTTGATATGGATGTGCTGCTTTCTGACACTATATAAACTTGTTTGGAGTTTGATCACAAAATTGGTTGTTTATGTTTCAGTTTGGAGACATGCAACCAATGAAATCACCTTTTGTGAACTAGACTGACATAATTCAAAACATGCTGTCATTTTTTATTGCTGAAAGTATCCATTGGGCAGAGAGATGGTGCTTTTGGGAAAACCTAGCGGTGAAGTCTGCGCCCTCCAGTGGACAATAATAGACTTTCAATGAATACATTGGGCTGGGAGACACAGTATGTGTTCTGCTGGATGACCTGCAACATATGTCATAATCCGGCCTGTAGTTAACATTGAGGTCATTTCTTATGTATTTTTTGTATTTGGCGCAGTGGGAGAGATTACATTTTACTGTATGATTAAAAATGTATACTCTTAGGCTGATTCTTATGTTTTTTATATCTAGTATTTCTTCAACAGTGGTTTATCCCGTACAGCATAAAGAAGGGCTTACCACAGCAAACTTTAATGTTGGAAAATAAAATGTTAACATTTTTTGACTCATGTTCTCGCATTAAAGTCAACTTTATTGTCATTGCACAAAGTACAAGTACTGAGACAATGAAAGGCAGCTGGTGTATAAATATGTTAGGATATATACAATATAAACAGCATTAACAGTAGAAAAAGAATGAAATGAATACACTAAGATGTATGTGCAGTTACAGTTGGCAATTAGTAGAAGTGTTAGTAGAAGTTATCCAGCTGGTATTATATACAGAATCAAAATTCTAATAATGCATGGTCATAGTGTGATGACATTATTAATATTTCAGCTTTATCAGTGAAGTTGAACATGGGGTCAACATTTTAAAGGATTAAGGCCTACATGGTGTTTTGCTGTGTGTGTGTACATGTGTGTCTCACCCTACTTTTCAGGGGCGGATTTAGCACTGATGGTGATAAATAAAACACCATGAGGGCATTTTGTGAGATAGTATAAATGAATCCCAGAATGTAATGTATTTTACAGGTTATGTTTTGTATCTAAAAATAATAGCAAACTGTAGCAATTAAGGGTCATCTTAGTTGGGCGCCCCAGGCAATATATAATCCCTAATAATGGCCCTGATGTCTAACTCTGTCTGTTGTCACTTTGAATGTTTAGATGCCTTCTTACATGTGTCTGGTCTTTCTTACTCTGGCTTTGTTGAAAAATGGTCCTGAAAAATGGGGGACAATGTAAAAAACACATTACCCATAAAGCTCGGGTGCAGGAAGGGGTGAGTGTAGAAAGTAGGTAGGTAACTTACAGAGAGTAGATTGTGGGGGTATCGGCCAACGGCCTGTATCGGTCCGGTAGCGGTACCCTAGCGCTGCTTTCTGTAAGTGGGTGTAAAATGGAGGGAAAGGAGGTAGACAGAGATAGTTACAACAGTATGGAGATGAGTGAAGAGGACTATGAGATTGATAAAGGGGGAAGTGAATGGGAGCAAGTGGGGAGAGGAGGAGGGAGTAGAAGGGCAAGTGGGAGAAAGAGAAAGAAGGAAGATAAAGATAGTGTGGAAGGCATGGAGAGTGAGGGGCAGAGGGATGAGGTAAAGAGTGGGAAGAAGGGTTCACTTAATGTAGTGGTGAGATTTGAGGGAGAAGGGGGATGGAAAAAGAAAATGGATCCACTAAAAATCACAAAAATAATCAGAGCACAAGTAGGAGAAGTTAAGTACGCTAAAGTGTTAGGAGATGGGAACTTGCTAATTGGGTATAACACAGAAACACAAGTAGAAAAAGCTTGGAAAATGGTGAGTGTAGGAAAAACGGTGAAAGTTGGAGAGAAGAGAAATGATGAATGTAGGGAGTGATAACAGGGGTTCCCCTTGGTATCGGCGTAAAAGATCTAGTGGGAAATCTAAGAATGAGAAATACAACAGTTAAAGATGCTAAAAGAATGACAAGAGTGTTGTGGAGAAATTGCTGACGTCAAAGGTCAATGGTGAGGTCAGGAGGGAAGAAAGTGTTCAGGAGCCTCTGATGTCTTATGCTGTATTATTTATTGATGCTTGATCAAGGAGAACTAGAGACACTTTCAAAGTACATCTGAAGTGCTTGAGTTGGTCTCGCATTCTGACGAACTTGTGATGGTGCATATACTTTAAATCCAAAGATCACACCCCAAATACTATATGCCCAGAATTAGTCAAAGAGAATGTCTTTACCCTTGGAGGTGTTATTGTCAACATATTCTAGTCTGGAGACACAGATGTCTGTTTACGCAGATTGGAACGTCAATGTCAAGCTATCTATTATGTCTAGGAATGCAGCAATAGGTCTCTTCGACCCTGGCCACCACAGTGTTAAGATATGGAAGGCATCTAGTCAAAGACAAACAATTAGTACTGCCGAGGACCACAAGGCTCACATGTGACCTCATGTAACCTAAGGACAGAAAATTCCATAACAATCCCCTCTAATTGATCATAAGATCAATACTAACTGCCGAATAATAATAATTAGCAAATTTAGAGACCACCAGGGAGTACAGTCAGAATGGGATTGACACATTATACATTATAAAACATTTGTAATCACACAGAATTATTCAAAAGGACATCAATAGAAATCATCTTTCCAAACAAAGCAGTCGGTTTAGATTATTTCATACAATCAGTGAGAAACTTTAAGAACCCCTCTTATGTACCCCATCATCCCATTCCCATGATGTGTGAGTTCCACTTTCAGGTCAACAAGGGCCTTTAAGCTAGCACAGATCCCCTACAACACAAAGGTGTTAAAGAAGGTCATCAGGGAGGTCACAGATCATGTGCAAATATGCCACTGGGAGAGGTCTGTCATCAAAGAATATAAAACATGTTTTGCTTTATTTACATTGACATAATTCCATCAGTGTTATTTCATAGTTAGAGATCAGAAGATGTTGTGGGTGGAGGGCTCAGTGTGAAAAAGGCTTACAGACAACAAGAGGAAAGACAAACGAGCACAGAGAGGGAGAGGAGTTGATGAGTGTGCACAGCTGCAGATATGAATCTGTTCTCAGTGGTTATTAGGACTCATAAAAAACTGTGAGAGCGAATCAACACTTCCTTTGGTGCAGCAGACGGGCTGTGTGGGTTTCTGCTCTGCAGCCTCCTCACCGTTAGCTGCACTTTTTCACACTGATCACACAATGACAGTTACAAGCATCGACTGTGGTTAAAGACAAAAAAACAGTTTTATTGATTCTGTAAAGGTGACAGTTTAATGACAGTTTCTCCAGCCTGACCCCAACTTGTAACATAATACAACATATTAGGACATGTGGGAAAGGATCAGAGCGTGCAGACATTTTGAACAACATCAATACAAAGACAATTTCTAATCCATCTGTTCATTTTGAACAGGTTTCAAATCTGACTGGAAATGATGTCATATAGAACTTTATGAAAATATATTTCTGCAGTAACTTTAGTTTTTCTCTGTGAAGCATTTTGTGACTCTGTCTTGAAATGTGTCACATAAATCTTAATTCACGTATAATCAGTAACTATACCAATCCATTTCATCTGGATGAAGCTGTAATGGTCAAGTGTCATTTTATTGGTTGATCAAAAATAAACACAGCCATCATTTTGGCCACATTCAAAGTTCAGCCCGACTGATGGAGCCGCTGTGTCATCATTTTATAGCAGTTGTAGCTTCAGAGCAGCTCGCTGTGTGTAAACAACAGTGTCATCAGCGTAGAGATTTACATCCACACTGACACAATTAGAAAAGGGGGTCAGCACTGAACCTTCATTTTCTATGAGTATACAAGTCACAATTAAAAGTGGAAAGAAACTAGAGGATCAAAATAACACTACAGCACAGAACTGAACTGCAAATATATATGTGTATATATGTATTTATATTGTTAGCAGGACTGTAGCTAAGCTGTGCATCAAAAGATACATTTAACAAGCAACAACAAGACGTCACAATTCAACATTTCTGACTGCTGATCAAAGTGATCAATGAGATGAACTGATGAGATTTGATGGTGAGAAAAGGCGAGCAGAAAACAGTCAGTCAGCATGTGTGCAGTTGGTGGACGGTCCCTTGTTTCTGAGGATCATCAGCAGAGAGAGTCCACAGCAGTACACCAGACTCTTCACTATCAGCACTGTGTACAGCAGACACAACAGCTTCACCCTGTACTGAGACGGAGCAGAAGCTGCTGGTGGAGGAGCTGGAACCTCTGCAACAGAAAAGGAGTCCAAAAGAAATGTCAGTCCTCTGCTCCTCTGCTCTCTTTGCCAGCATCTCCACATGAAGCTGAATCACTGCTGAACACAGTCACCAAGCCTTCATTACCTTGTTCTGTTTGGGCCTCCGCTGTGCCCCCCTCGTGCTGGACGGAGCAGTGGTATTTATATGTGCTGCTCTCGTGCCCATGGATCAGTAAGATTGAGGCGGTGCGTCCCGACTCTCTAAGCTCCAGCTGCTCTCCCACATCACGGTGCACCTCCTCCAGAGGACCGTCCTCCTTTTGTCTTTTCCAGGAGAACTTGACCAGAGGAGGAAACATGGCTGAGGCCAGACACAGCAGGGAGCTCTTCCCCTCCAGGTGGGCTCTGGATGCTGCTGGGTACACGCTCACCACGGGCTTCACTACCTGCTCATCTGAAGTTTGACAGCAGCAACAAGCAGCACAGACACACATTGACACAGTCAACAGCAGCTTACAGCACTGCACTGCATTCAGTGTGATCCTGGAAACTACATGGACTCTGATCACTAAACTACTCATCAATACAGCACAAAGTTCACTACATATACTGTATTCAGCTTCATATCAAACACAGTTATCATGTCATGTCATCACATCAGGAGTTCACTGAATTTCTGGCTGACATTCTCCCAAAATATGACAAGACCTGTCCCGATCATTTTCTCTCCTTCCACTCTACCTGTGCCAGGATTCTGGACTCTATTGCCCCTTTTAGGCAAAAATCTGCCAAGCCAAGAACAGACCCCTGGTTGAACAACACCACCCGTGCTATCAGGCAACGTTGCAGTCAGGCAGAACACAGATTGAAGAAGGACAAACTGCATGTGTCTCTGGAAATATTAAGGGACTGTTTCTGATTATCAGAGAGCCGTACGTAAAGCGAAATGCCAGGATCTCTCTAATATTATTTCTAGCAGCAGTCATTGTCCCAAGGTGTTATTTGCTACAATTAACGCCGTTGTTAACCCATGCACTTCTGCTGTGACTGATGTATCAATAGCCACTTGTGAGAATTTTCTTCATTATTTTGTTCAAAGTGGATTCTGTCAGAAAAGACACTAATGTGAGTGTCATTACGAGTGCTAATAAGGATCTGCCTGTTGCTCCAGCTCGTCCTGCTGTGTTTGATCAGTTTGAGCTGGTTTCCCTCTCTTCTCTCCGTGACGTAATGAAATCTCTGAAACCTACAACTTGCCTATTGGATATTGTCCCTGCCAAATTGTTGAAAATGTTTTTTAATACTTTGGGGCCCAGTCTCCTGGTTTTTATTAACTCCTGCCTTACATTAGGAACTGTCCCAGCTGCCTTTAAACATGCTACTATCTACTTATCCAGTAGAACCTTCTCCGTATGGTTGGTGACCTGTCCTCTTCCATTGCCCCTCTCTCCTGTGGAGTTCCACAAGGATCTATTCTTGGCCCTATGCTCTTCTCATTGTACATGTTACCACCTGGGTCAATTATAGCCAGACACAACCTTGCTTTTCACTGTTGTGCTGACGATTTACAAATCTATCTGCCAGTGAAGCCAAACAGTAATGGTCAATGTTCTTTGTTTGATTGTATTACTGATATTAAGCTGTGGTTGGCCCAAAATTTTCTTCATTTAAACGATGACAAAACTGTGACGGCTGGCCTCGGCACCCTGTCAGCTAAGCTGAGTTCAACCGTCAGAAACCTGGGAGTGACCTTTGACAGTCACCTCAGGTTTGACAAACACATCAACAACGTTGTCAGGACGAGTTTCTTTCAGTTGCGTCTCCTGGCCAAAGTTAAAACGTTTTTAAGCCGTCACGACCTTGAGAAAGCCATCCATGCCTTGATAAGCTCAAGGTTAGACTACTGCAATGCACTTTATGTCGGCGTCTCTCAGTCTTCCCTCAGTCGACTTCAACTTGTGCAAAACGCTGCTGCCCGTCTTTTAACCAACACCAGCAGACGTGCGCATATCACTCCTGTTCTTAACTCCCTTCATTGGCTTCCTGTCCTTTATAGAATTGATTTTAAACTTTTAATATTTGTTTTTTAAAGCTTATAACGGCCTCGCCCCATCGTATTTATCTGAGCTTTTAAATCCAGGCTAAAAACCCACCTATTCAGGATGGCTTTTAATACCCAGTAGTATGATGACACTTTCATCTATCTCGATTTTGTTGTATTTTATTGTTTTTACTGTTCCTTTATTGTTTTTAATTTGTTTGTTTTACTTATTGTTCTCGTTATTTATTACCTGCTGTAAAGCACTTTGGTACACCGAAAGGACTGTTGTAAAGGGCTGTATAAATAAAGTACATTTACATTTACATTTACATCACATGTTGAAAAATAAAAACAATTCACTTTGTTTCTTTATTTGAATGGAGTCCATTCACTATAATGTCACATTCATGACTATTACTGAGAATAGAATAGAATAGAATAGAATAGAATAGAATAGAATAGAATAGAATGATGAAACTGACCTTCATATAGTGGACAACTGTTTTTCTGTGTCAGGGTTAATATACATATTATTATAAGTTACATATTTACCTACACACAGAATGCAACTGTCATTTGAATGATTACAATATCCAGAACATATTATACATTTACCACCATATACTTTAGCCCAGCCACTAAAAAAACTAATCAATACATCAATCATTTCATAAAGATTTGAACTTTTAGACACAATTACAATGATATGTTGGGATTTGTCAAATGGAATAAAGACTGCTGTATAATAGAATATAAAAAAGATCAGACTTTATTGATTCATGACGGGAACTTCACATAGAAATTAATATAACCTAATATAATAATCTAAGTCTTGTATGAATGATAATGTGTGCAGTATCTGACACAGAATATTTACCACCATATACTTTACTAAATATATTTACTGTTATAGATTTGAAATTATGCGAAGCATCATATAATATTTATATTGAGTGTATTAAGATACAAATATATATGTATGTGTGACATTATATATCATCCTATGTCATTTATAGAAATATATAAATTAGTATGCATACATTCTATTTATTGTAATATCATATTCAGTATGTGTTTGCCTTCATGTAGAAATATATCTTCCACTAAAAGACATATGTACCATCATATAAAATACAGTTGTCATGAGGTAAATTTGAGCATTTCAAATGATTTATTAATTATCCTTCAACATATTTAAAGTTATATACTTTTAAAAATACATTTACTGACATATATTAAATGATATTTTATATCATATATTATCCTGTTTTATAAAAACAAGAGATGGTGCTGAATTACTGAGATGATCAAATACTGTATATCTGTAACATTGCCAATATCATACTTTTTCTATATGAATCAGTTTGATGTGGTGCAGAAATAAAGAATAACTTCAGTTGTGCAGTGAAATTTAAACATCTTTTCATGAATTATGAACCTTTTTTATTGAACAATAGCTGCATGGCTGCAAGAATTCTCTACTAATGATGAACAAACTAACATGTAAAGCCTGAAGCAGCAGAAACTCATTAAAACACATTTTCAACTTGTTCAAGAAACAACTGAAGGAAAATGAATGTTTATTCTTACCTGTTACATACAGTTTAGTTCCAGAGCCAAACATGTAGTCATCACAGTGAAAAAGCGTAATACAAAAACCTGCCTGCTGTTGAATGTGTCAGCTGAGAGTCCAAATGAACACAAAACAATCCTTTCAGAAAGTCAAAGCATGAAGTGATTGTGAATCAAGTCAAAGTCACTCCACAATAACTGACTCCAACACCTTTGCAGGCACTCTGAACACTTTCTAAACACTTTGACATCCATAATCAGTCTGCTGTCTGTGAGGAGCTGCTGAGTGCCTTTCCCTTTCATGAACCTGCTCATCCCTCCTTCACACAGGAGGATTTCCAACAGCTGCTGGGCAGGTGCAAGCCTGGCAAGGCACCAGGGCCAGATGGCATCCCAGCTAAGGGGCTCAAGCTCTGTGCCATGGAGCTCTCTGCCATCCTCCACTCTATCGTCTGTCAGTCCTACAGGACAGCATCAATACCCACATCTGGAAAACATCCAGCACCATCTCCAGCACCATGTGGAAAAACTGATCCTGAACACCATCCTGCCAGCTTGTCAGACCACAGCTGGACCCCCAGCAGGGCCAAACGAGGGACGGAGGATGCTGTGGCATGCCTCCTCCACCCCCTCCTTCAACATCCGGAATCAGCAGTCAGCTTCCCTACAGTCCTCTCTGGTGACTTCATCTCCACCTTCAATCCAATTCAACAGCGGGAATGAGGGAGGGTGTGGCCTAAGGAGATCAACACCCTATATCAAGGTGTGCATAATTATTAACTGACTCTGAAAAGTCAAAAATTGTAAAAAGTCTTTCAGAGGGATGCAGCAATTTTGAAATATCTAAGATATTGGGCCATTAAACGTTTTGTTGCATATAGTCAACAGGGTCACAAGAAACGTGTCGAGAAGAAAAAAAATGAGAAGAATCCAACATGAAGCTACCAGGAACCCATTATCCCCCAGTGCTGCCATATTCCACAACTGCAACCTACCTGGAGTGTCAAGAAGTACGAGGTGTTCAGTTCTCAGAGACATGGCCAAGGTAAGAAAGGCTGAAACCCGACCACCTCTGAACAAGACACATAAGTTGAAACGTCAAGAATGGGCCAAGAAATTTCTGAAGACAGATTTTTCAAAGGTTTTGTGGACTGATGGGATGAGAGTGACTCTTGACGGTCCAGATGGATGGGCCCGTGGTTGGATCAGTAACGGACACAGAGCTCCACTTCGACTCAGACACCAGCAGGGTGGAGGTGGGCAGGTATTATTAGTGTAGGAGCCATATATTGTTTTGTTAGATCAGTATTCTTGGTTTGATTTATTTGGTCTGGTTGCCACGGTGATGTGTGTGGTTTGGGTCACATGGGTGCCAGCAGATGATCAACGTAGGTTATATTAGGGGCTGAATCACCTGCACTGGGTAAGGAGAGAGGCAGGTTAGGTAGCCATATTTTTTGTTGACCGCTTTTTGTTTAGTTGAATGCATTGTAATACATGCCAACAGTGTATGGTAAAACCACATTATGTCATCTTATTAAATACCCTGAAACGTACCCTGAACTTATCGTGCTTCGCTGAACATCAGCGCGTTATACTCAAACATACAGGACCTAACCTCAGCCTCTCTAGCGTCTTTAAAGGATTTGGAAAACCGCAATATTAGTCAACAAAAAAAGGCATCGATAAAAGCGATCGCTGGGAGCGCAAAGGAATCTGTGAGACGCCCAGTAAGTGCGGCGGTGCCAAACAAAGTAAGACAAAGCGCCACGCCATACATCTGTCATGGAGGACAGGTAAGCTCACCTGTGCGTGTATGTGTGTGGAGAAGGAATCCGGATTGCATTGAAGTGTCTCCGTTTGGAACATGAAGGAAGGAATGCGGGTCGGATATGCGTTGTCTGTGCGTTATGTTTGCTCTGTGCTCTGAATGATGTCTGCACTTTGTCGCTCGTATGCAAAGCTTTATGATGTTTCGAGGAGGAATGCTGATGCTGGCTTGTTGAGATGAATTGTTTGGATATGTGGATTGTGCATTGTGGATGGATTTAAATGTCACGGTTCACTGAAAACTGAAAACTGAATGAAAGCGGGTTAAAATGAGTCAAACAAATGACGCTGCCTCATGCTCTGACATGGAGTCTGGGAAAAGGGAGCGGAAACTCACTGAAAAGGCTCTGGTGAATAAAATTGAAAAACTGCTAAATGAACGCAAACACGCTGTTAATAAAATTAAAGGCTTGATACCAAGAATGAAACAAAGGGGAACTGTATCTAAGGTGAAACAATGTTTGGGGAATTTAAACATACTGTGTGAAAATGCCACAACCGCACACAATGAACTGTTGCCTTTATTCCCTGAGGATGAACTCATTAAACAAAAGGAATGGTTTTCAAGCGTTATGAATTACAGCAATACATTTCAAAAAGACACTCAAAAATGGATTGTTGAAACTGGACAAAACTCTCAGGAGCAACAGGATTCATCAGAAATGCCACCGCACTCTGTGGAAATTAATGAAGCAAATCAAATTGAGGATGAAATTAACCCATGCGACAGTGTTTCAAATGTTGAAAGCCACAAAACAGCTCAGTCTCAATGCTCTTCAACTTCTTCTGCACGTTTAAAGGCAGAAGCTGAGCTTGCAGCTTTAACTATGAGGCACAAACTATTAAAGGATAAGCATGCTTTGGAAGAAGAGGAGCAACGTCTGCGCAAAAAGAGAGAAGAGCTCGAACTGAACACTGAAATTGCAGAAAAAATGGCAAAACTTGAAATTCTTAAGATAAAAAGCACAACAAGTGGAAAAAGGACGTCAAAGGTCTCGGATGGAATGAAATCATATTTGGAAAAGGCACAATCTAAAGGGTTACTCAACATCAATGCAGATGAATTCATTCCTAAACAAACTGAAATGAACACGAATACAAATACAACTTCATATGAACAAAATCAAATGCAATTTCATATGGACCCATTCAACACACAAGATTTACGTGGACAACCAGGATTTAACACAGTGGATCTGGAAACCAGAAATGATGTTCTTGGCATCATGAGGAAACAAAACTAAATAACATCATTGTTAATGCAACAGCAATGCCTATCAGCTCTACCTAAGAGAGAGATCCCAATTTATGACGGTGATCCATTGAAATATCACACGTTCATTAAAGCCTTTGAGAATGGAGTTGAGAGGAACACAACTAATAGCTGTGATCGTTTATACTTTTTGGAACAACACACAAAAGGTCAGGCCAAAGAACTTGTGAGAAGCTGTCACCACATAAATCCAGAACGAGGATATGCAAAAGCAAAAGCTTTATTAAAGGATCAGTTCGGGAATGAACAAAAGGTTGCCTCTGCTTACATGGACAAAGCCCTCTCATGGCCTCCAATTAAAGCAGACGAGGTGAAGATCCTGCAGGACTACAGCCTCTTCCTCAGAGCCTGCTGTAATGCCATGGAGGATGTGCAGTATCTTTGGGATATGGATATGCCTTCCAATATGTTGAGCATCATTAAAAAACTTCCCTACAAACTGAGAGACAAATGGAGAAACCGTGCCTGTGAGCTGCAGGAACGACACAACCGGAGAGCTAAGTTCACGGATATTGCTGACTTCATTGAAAGTCAAGTGAAAATTATGACAGATCCTGTGTTTGGCAACATCCAAGACTCCAAACCAATAATCATAAATAGAGGAACAAACAAACCCAAGTTACAGTTTCGTGATGAAAATAGGCTTCTTGAAGGAGAATGGCATCTGTTTTGGCTGTTTGTGTACAGGACACATCAGTAAAGATTGTCGAAAAAGGATTTCCTGCTCAAGGTGTAGCCTTAGACATCCTACTATACTTCACAAGGAACCCGTTAATGATTTGGAGCAGACTGACAGGAGGCCAGAGCTGCATGTTGACAACACACTGGTGTCAAGTGGTCTTACAGGGGCTGGAGACCAGGACTGCAAACTGCCTATTGTTCCAGTTCAGGTTAAATCTAACAAAGGAACCAAAATTGTCATCACTTACGCTTTCTTGGACCAAGGGAGTACCGCAGTGTTTTGCACTGAGAGCTTGATGCAAAAGCTCCACCTCACAGGGAGGAAGGGGCGCATCCTTCTTCGAACCATGGGCCAGGAGAAAGTTGTAAGCAGTAACATCGTGTCAGGACTGGAGGTTGCAGCACTGGAGGGGGACAACTTTCTCGAGCTACCAAAAGCTTACACACAAGAGTCCATGCCTGTGCACAGAGGAAATATCCCTACCGAAAAGGATATTAAACAATGGTCATATCTGAAAAATATTCACTTACCTCAAATTGATGCAGGAATAGAGCTACTCATAGGAACCAATGTTCCTAAAGCACTGGAACCGTTGGAGGTGGTGTGTAGTGTGAATGATGGACCATATGCTATCCGAACCTTGCTGGGCTGGACTGTTAATGGTCCACTGACAGAAAACAGTGGAGAGACTGTTAACTGGGAGCATCCACACATAACTGTCAACAGAGTTTCAGTTGTGAACCTGGATGATCTCTGGCAGCAACAGTTTAAGAATGACTTCCCTGAAAGCAGCATTGATGAGCAACCTGCAATGTCAAGAGAGGATCAAAGGTTCCTGGAGTTTGTCAACAACTCAGTGAAACAGGTGGAAAGGCATTATCAGATTGCTTTACCTTTAAGGAACATTGACATTACCATGCCAAATAATAAGAGAATTGTTGAGCAGCGCTTGTGCTGTCTAAAAAGAAGGTTTCAGAAGGACTTAACGTTTCATACTGAGTACAACATGTTTATAAATGACCTTCTGGCTAAAGGCTATGCTGAGAAGGTGCCAGAAGAGGAGCTAGACCGTGGCGATGGAAAAGTATGGTACATACCACACCACGGAGTTTACCATCCCACCAAACGAAAGATCAGAGTTGTGTTTAACTGTGGAGCAAGATATCAAGGAACATCACTAAATGCTCAACTTCTGCAGGGCCCTGATCTTACCAGCTCTCTGATTGGAGTAGTGACCCGATTTAGGAGGGAACCAATTGTGATCATGGCTGATATCAAATCCATGTTCCACCAGGTACAGGTCCCACCAGATGACAGAGACCTCCTCAGATTCCTCTGGTGGCCTATGGGGGATGTGAAGCAAGTACCCACTGAGCTTCGGATGAAGGTGCATTTGTTTGGAGCAACATCATCTCCTAGTTGTGCCAATTTCGCTCTCAGAAAGTGTGCAGAGGACTACGGGCATCTCTACAGTGAGGAAACAGTGGAGAAACTATTGCACTGCTTTTACGTGGATGATTGCCTTGTGTCAGTGGCCACGGAGAGGGAAGCAGTGTCGCTTTACAGGAACCTGGTTTCTTTGTGTTCTGAGGGTGGATTTTCTCTTACAAAGTGGATGAGTAATAGGCCTGAAGTGCTGGAAGCCATCCCTGAGAATCACAGAGCAAATGGCATTAAAGGGTTGAACATGGAGCTGGATTCGCTACCTGTAGAGAGAGTGCTGGGTGTGGAATGGAGCATTAAATCAGACTCCTTCAAGTTCAAGATTGTGCTTAAGGATAGACCACTTACCAGAAGAGGAATCCTCTCGACTGTCAGCTCAATCTATGATCCCCTTGGAATGCTGAGCCCTGTAGTTTTAACAGCAAAGAGGATGCTGAGAGACCTGTGCAGGAGAGGGATAGGCTGGGATGACACTGTGCCTGAGTCAGTCTCTAAAGAATGGTTGGAATGGCTGCAGCAGCTGCACCTGTTGGACAGATTTGAGGTCAGCAGATGTTTGAAGCCACCAGGCTTTGGAGAAGTTACTTCAGCCCAGTTACATCACTTCTGTGATGCCAGCGAACACGGATATGGAACAGTGACTTACCTGCTGTCAAAAAGCAAGAACTTTGAAGTACACAGTGCTTTTGTGATGGGAAAAGATCGAGTAGCTCCATTGAAATGTGTTACAATCCCCAGGATGGAGCTTATCGCTGCAACTATGGCCAGCCGCATGGCCGCATGGTCTTGGGAAAGGGCAGCCTGTTAAGAAGTCCAGTCACCTCCATAAACTCTGCCCACAGCTGCAAGATGGAATCCTGAGAGTTGGTGGTCGGCTCAGTAAATTGTCTATGCCTGTGGAAGAGAAACATCCAATAATCCTAGCGAAAGATCTTCACATCTCGGAGCTCTTACTAAGGCATGTACATCAGGAAGTGGGACATGGTGGCCGTAACCATATGCTGTCTAAGCTGAGAGAGCGATACTGGATAGCTGGTGTGAGTTCAGCTATTAGGAGAGTGCTAGCCAAGTGTATCACCTGTCGCCGTTTGAATGCTCTGCCAGTTCACCAGCAGATGGCAGATTTGCCTCATGAAAGAATTGTCCCAGATGAACCACCATTCACCCGTGTGGGAGTTGATTACTTCGGACCTTTTGAGGTTAGGAGTAGAAGGAGCATAGTAAAGAGGTACGGTGTTCTATTTACTTGCTTCGCCATCAGAGCAGTACACATCGAGGTTGCATCATCGTTGGACACCGACTCTTTTATTAATGCACTCAGGTGTTTCACTGCCAGGAGAGGACAAGTTCGGGAGCTACGCTCTGACAATGGAACGAACTTTGTAGGAGCAGAGCGAGAGTTGAGGAAGGCCATCGAACAGTGGAATCAGGTGCAGATCCATGATGTCATGCTTCAAAAGGGAATCCAATGGAGCTTTAATCCACCTGCTGGCTCACATCATGGGGGAGCTTGGGAACGGTTGATACGGTCTGTTCGAAAGGTTCTTAATTCCACCCTGAAAGTACAAAACTTGGATGAGGAAAGCCTTCACACAGTGTTTTGTGAGAGTGAAACCATAATAAACAGTAGACCAATCACCAAAGCCTCTATGGATCCACATGACCTGGAAGCATTGACGCCAAATCACCTGCTACTGTTGAAGACCTCACCAACATTGCCACCAGGAGTGTTCGAACCCTCAGATATTTATGCACATAGGAGGTGGAAACAGGTTCAATATATGTCTGACTTGTTTTGGAGGAGATGGGTTAAGGAATACTTACCTCAACTACAGGAGCGTCAGAAATGTACAGGAGTGAAAAGGAATCTTGTTGTGGGAGACCTTGTCATCATCATGGACAGCACAGCACCTCGAAACTCTTGGCCTGTGGGACGAGTGATACAAACCTTCCCGGACCGAAGAGGATTCGTTCGTCAGGTGTGGATTAAAATCCGGAGCAGCTGCCTGGACCGGCCTATCACGAAGGTATGCCTGCTGCAGGAGGCTGAAGCCGTTTGAGGACATACTGGCTGCAGTTATCACTTTTTACTTTTTTTGACTGTTACTGGACTCACGTTGCTGGTTTTTGACTGTTTGACTTTGACCGGTGAGACTGTGGACCCTTTGAGTCATATGATTCAAGAAGACCGCTTTTTGTTTAGTTGAATGCATTGTAATACATGCCAACAGTGTATGGTAAAACCACATTATGTCATCTTATTAAATACCTTGAAACGTACCCTGGACTTATCGTGCTTCGCTGAACATCAGCGCGTTATACTCAAACATACAGGACCTAACCTCAGCCTCTCTAGCGTCTTTAAAGGATTTGGAATTAGAGATGAGCTAGTTGGACCTTTTCGGGTTGAAAATGGACTCAAAATGAACTCTTAGACCTACTGCGAATTTTTAGAAGATACTTTCTTCAAGCAGTGGCACGGGAAAAAGTCTGCATCTTTCAAGAAGACTTAGATTTTTATGCAAGACAACGCTCCATCACATGCATCAAAGTCCTCCACTGCATGGCTGGCCAGTAAAGGCCTTTAAAGATGAAAAACTAATGACATGGCCCCTTCTTCACCTGACTTAAACCCTATTGAGAACTTTCGGGCCCTTCTTAAGCAGGAAATTTACAGTGAAGGTAAACAGTACACCTCTCTGAACAGTGTCTGGGAGGCTGTGGTTGCAGCTGCACAAAAAGTTGATTCTGACCAGATCAAGAAACTGACTGACTCCATGAATGGAAGGCTTGTGACTGTTATCCAAAAGAAGGGTGGCTATATTGGTCACTGAGGGGTTTTTTTTGTTTGTTTTTTTAAATTTCAGAAAATTTGGAGTTTGTTTATTTTTCTCACTTTAACAGGTGACAATCATTTTAGTTGCATAATAATTCTGCACACCAATAGTTGCCAAATCAAATCAAATCAGATTTTATTTCTATACCCCAAAGTCACAAAGTACATTTGCCTCGGAGGGCTTTACAATCTGTACAGGGAGTGAGAGCGCAGTGTTCTAGAGGGGTAGTAAGGTACTATGAGCTCTTTTAGATATGATGGTGCCTGACCATGAAGAGATTTGTAAGTAAGGAGAAGAATT
>NC_040020.1:14056960-14065120 GCF_000972845.2 Larimichthys crocea
ATTTAAACATCTTTTCATGAATTATGAACCTTTTTTATGGAACAATAGCTGCATGGCTGCAAGAATTCTCTAGTAATGATGAACAAACTAACATGTAAAGCCTGAAGCAGCAGAAACTCAACACATTTTCAACTTGTTCAAGAAACATCTGAAGGAAAATGAATGTTTATTCTTACCTGTTACATACAGTTTAGTTCCAGAGCTAAAGATGGGGTACCACCCAGAGCCATCACAGTGAAAAAGCGTAATACAAAAACCTGCCTGCTGTTGAATGTGTCAGCTGAGAGTCCAAATGAACACAAAACAATCCTTTCAGAAAGTCAAAGCATGAAGTGATTGTGAATCAAGACCACATCCACTGTTTTTTTCAGAGCTTTCCCGTTTCCTCGTCTTGTCTTTTTACCTCCACGTTGGAGTGTTTTTTGTTTCCCTCCTTAGGAGTTATATTTGTTAAATACATTTGGTTTAAACCTTCGCCTCTCTGCACCTGAGTCCTCTTTCTCGTCTAGACCTGACATTACACTCTGGCCAGTATGGACTCACAGAGACACATCCGATGATGGCAGCTATTCGTGCTCAGAAAGCCCGTATCTCTCGTCAGGATGAGTTTCAGACAGCCATGGCTTCCCACCTAGGTCATCTCACGTCTCGTATTCAATACCTGGTGGACAACCTTGGCCAGGTACCAGTTAACCCCACAGCCCGTGGCCCTACGACTGCAGGCACGGCGGAGCCTGCCACAGTTGTGGCTGCAGTAGGAACAGGCATTAAGTTAGCTGCTCTGGAACAATTCTCTGGAGAAATTGGACAATGCAAACCATTTATTGTAGATTGCTCTATGCATTTTGAACATTTGCCCCATGCATTCCCTACCGACAGGTCTAAAATAGATTTTATGATATCCCACTTGTCAGGTAGAGCCCGGGCCTGGGCCACAGAAGAATGGGCCCGAGGTTCATCAGTTTGCAGCTCCCTCACAGACTTTCAAGAATCCCTACGGATGATTTGTGACCTGGTGTCTAATGACCAGGAAAAGGCACGAGAGCTGAGCGGCCTGAGGCAGGGCAACCAATCTGTCTGTGACTACGCCATCCACTTCCGCACCTTAGCAGCTGAGAGTGGGTGGAACTCCACGTCCCTGTACGATGTGCTCCTCAAGGGTCTCTCGTTCCCCATTTAAGAACTGCTAGTCCCACTGGATCTGCCCCAGGACCTGGATTCTCTCATTGCTCTCACTATCCAGACAGATAATCGGGTCCGAGAGCTTAAGTCGGCAACCGTGAACTAGTGAGCAGGGGGTTGGGGGTGCCGCAGGGGTCGGTACTGGGTCCCCTTCTGTTTTCCATCTACACCACCTCGCTGTCCCATGTTATCCGCTCACACGGCTTCTCCTACCACTGCTATGCCGATGACATACATCCCTTTCGACCTTTAAAAAACTTGTAAAAACCTTTCTGTTTCGAGAATGCTTCCCTGCCTAACAAAACTAACAACTATTCTGTGCTCCTTTACAACTTTCTCAGCTTATGTCCTACTCTGTAAGTCGCTTTGGATAAAAGCGTCTGCTAAATGCAATGTAATGTAATGTAATGTAATGTAACTATTGGCGGTAAAAGTGGCCCTGGAGGAGTGGCGACACTGGCTGGAGGGCACTGAACAGCCCTTCATTGTCTGGACTGATCACATGAACTTAGAATACATCCTTCATGCTGTCTTACAGGCCGGGGTCCCATAACGCCAAGCCTGATGCCCTGTCTCGACTATACAACCCCGAACCTGTTGCCAAGGAAACTGAAACCATCCTGCCACTGACATGTGTGGTTGGAGCGGTATCCTGGCAAATAGAAAATTAGGTAAAGCGGGCTAATACTGCTCTCTTCCTGTCACAAACACTGTTTTACATCTGTTCATCTGTTGGTTTTTGTACAGGCTGCTCGCATCATTTCTCACTGTGGGGATCAGACTTCACACAGACGCAGTAGTAGGTGGCTGAATGAGAGAGTTTAACTTTCTGGATCTTCAACTCACAGCCGTTCTGTTTATTCACAGCTGAGAAATCATTTTTCTCAGGATGACCGTAGCCGTAATCTAATTTACCATTTTTCCTGTTAATATCAAGAATCACTCTGAATGTTTCTGTGTCTTTCTTCTGGTACCAGAATATATAATCAAGGGCACACTGGTGAGTTCGTCCACAGCTGAAGGAGACTTCTTCATCAACTCTTCTGGTCAATGTTAAATCATCCTGAATCAGCTCTGCTGCCATGGCAACCAGCGCTGTAGAGAAACAGCCAGATAGATGAAGGTTAGTGTGACACTGTTTGTTACAGGTTGACTTTGTTGGCTCCTGATTGGCTGGAAACACTCACCTGAACACAGACAGCACAGAGGAGCAGCTGGGAGGAAAAGCATTTTGTGCAGTGGTGTTTCCTCTGGGGAACCTGGGGAGAAGTGGCGCTCTGATGCAGCTGAGGCCAAACAAGGACGAGCTGTGAGATCAGACGAGGGCCACGTGCTTTCTAACAGGTCCTCAGACCTCCCATCAGCCCCTGCTGCTGATTGACAGCTCGGCTGAAGCTGTTGTGTGGTTTTCCATGGCTACAAAAAAACAATGTGGGTGACGATGATGCAGAAATACAAGAAAACATTCATGTCAGCACAAACACATTGAGGTTGGTGGTGAATTTAGTAACACAGACTGTTATCTGTTGTTTAACAGCTGTGATGAAAAGACAAAAGTACAAATCCACAAAACTCCTCAGCTGTGATTTGAAGCCTTAAACGTCCCCTTACATTTCTGTCATTTCATGTCATCATTTCATTTCTATGACACATCAAAGCTTTTCCACACACAGTATCACATCTTTATTTGGATTCTGTTGTTCAGTCTCTTCATTAAAGCTACATGATGTTTGACTGAGTGAAACATTCAAAGCCAAGACTCCATCAAATGGAACATTTCTACATGTCTGCTGCATCAGTTCACACACATTTCCCCAAAATCCAGCCGGACACATTTGGTATTTTTCTCCACTTTGGGATCTCCACTAGAAGGTCAAAGAAAGTTCAGAGGGTTAGTTTGTAAAGACGAAGCCAGCGGAGGCTTGAGAAGAGTTGAAATCCAGGTGTGGTCCTCATATCTGAAGCAGTGCTTATGGTGCTGTTCCCTGGAAGGAGCTCAGGGCTCTGCTCTCTACTTCCTCCATGTAGAGGTCAGCCACAATGGGAGACACTGGTGAAGCCACCACAGCTGTGCTTCTGCCTGTAAAAACCCTCCTTGGATTTG
Source organism: Larimichthys crocea (assembly GCF_000972845.2). Taxonomy (NCBI): domain Eukaryota; kingdom Metazoa; phylum Chordata; class Actinopteri; family Sciaenidae; genus Larimichthys; species Larimichthys crocea. Next base: position 14,060,247 of record NC_040020.1, read on the forward strand.
AAATAGGTGCTATTCAGCCAGAGGTTGGGCCCAAAAAGTCCAAGTCCAAATGAAAGGACTAAATATGTTGTTTGTAACTGAGCTTTCAAAGCACACATACAAGTGTTTTCTGATCTGATCAAACTATCAGCAGGACATCATTTATCTGTGTCTTTCCAAACTCTCATTACATTTAGGATGATTACAGAATATCTGATCTGATTTGAAAACATTTGATAGAATATTAGAAATTATCTTTCTGTTGTTCATAGATGTTCTTCCCTTCAAGCCCTCACTTTAAACCTGTAGTTATCACCTCATACTACAGTTTCTATGACAGTACTTCTATCTGTTCTGTGCTGCTGTGAAGAATCAAACCTTCACACTGCTGCCCTCTAGTGTCTGCAACAACACACTGTTTCAAAGTGTGCTGCTACTTTCACCACGACTACAACTGTTTCTACTGCGACTGTTGGTGACTCTGATGCTGTTGTGTCTGTCACTTGTATTTTGTTTTTCTCTTTTGATTTGAGATGTTCTGTTTCATTTTGAAATCACACAGTCATTGAGAGTTACTTTTACTTGATCAAACTGGTGTTTATGTGGAGCAGGACCAATGAGCAGCATCTCAGTTTGATCAGAATTTAGGAGCTGGAAATGATGTGACATCCAGTTTTTCACAGCAGACAAGCAGGCCTCTGACTGAATCATCTGTGAATGATGGTCTGCCTTTATAGACACATACAGCAGAGTGTAACCAATTTTAAGTATATAAAAGTGAATTACAGTATAGTAACTCATTAGATTAATAGTAAAAGCTGGACCAGGATCAGAAGATACTAAATTCGACAGGAGCCACGGTATGAGCAACAATAAGGAGACAGACACAAGAGTAACAGTTGAGTAGCCACTCTTATAATTTTTAACAGTGGACAAGATAATTTGCCTGGTTTGTACAGAATTCGTGCACATTAGAAAATAAGAAAAATGTCCGTTGGGGCCCTTAAACAAAATAAAATGTTGTTTCAAGTTCATTTGTTGTAGAGTTACTGCAGTTCACCTGATTCCCAGGATCAAAGTAAGGCACTTTGGTCTTGTAGTGTAATGTCACTAGTGTAATGTTTGTGTGAATAGGTGTGTACGTGGATCTCCTCGGTGCTGGACTTTCTTCAGAATACTTGGCTCGCCATCGGTTTCAGCAGGAAGTGTGTCCTGAACCACATTCAGTCCTCCAAAAAAACCCTGACCTATAGACAGGGTCAGAAAATTAACATTCAACAGCATCTTTCTCAGATGCATCATCAGGGATATTCTGTCAAAAGATGCACACCTTTACATCTAACTCCAACATGAATATTATTATCTTATATCTATTCAAATCTTAAATCTGTTTTAGTTGTTCAACATTCAGTCTTAAGTCTTAAGTATCATTTATAAGAACTAAACAAGTGCTCACACATTCACCTGCTGTTCCTGTGAACAGGGTTTCAATAATAGCTACGGTAAGTAACCATTAACATTCAAAATATAATTTATCATAACCATATCAGAACCATGTGCAAAATAAATAACAGTACACATCCTGAGTAAAGACTTAGAGGTATTAAAGAAGTGTGCTTAATTTACTCTTACACTATATAGGCCTATTCATGAAAGAGAAATGCACCAAAAATGACCCTCTAGTAACTTTAAGCTCAGTTAAAGTAACATAGACGCCTTCAATAAACTACATAGAACAAATAAAATATTGTTACATTCATCACATATGAAATGACTCATTTTCCCTTTTAAATATATTCACATCAGCATGAAATGATAACCACAATGTAAACATGTTCAGAAATATTGCAGCATTATTCACTTCACTTCACTCTCATAACCTTAATATCACCAATGCTTTCTTTAGCACTCGGATAAACAAGGGTAGAATAGCACCATAGCAGCTAAATGCACATTTCTCCCCGTTGCTCGGTGTGTATGAAGGTGAAGCTCGCCAGTGTCGGACCTCGTAGCAGCTCTCCAGATGAAGGACAAGCGGTTAGCCTGTTAGCCACAGAGCTAGCATTAGCATCGACGACGGTAAGCGTCAACAAGTTTTTTCCATCGTCTTACCGACGCAACTTCTCTCCTTTGCTCCGTCACTCAGCTCCGGACTCCAGTGGGTAAGTGCTCCGACTCTTTTTCTCCTTTTCCCAGGTAAACTCCGGGTTTTCCTCCTGTTTTCTCTCCTCTTTTAAGGTAAACTCCGGGTTTTCCTCCTGTTTTCTCTCCTCTTTTAACATGCACTTTTCTGGCTGAAGTCAGAAAGGACTGGGACAACAGCGCGCTTTGCACTTCGCTTTTCTAGCTGAAGTCGGAAAGGACCGGGACAACAGCGGCTTTGCACTTCGCTTTTCTGGCTGAAGTCGGAAAGGACCGGGACAACAGCGCGCTTTGCACTTAGCTTTTCTGGCTGAAGTCGGAAAGGACCGGGACAACAGCACGCTTTGCACTTCGCTTTTCTGGCTGAAGTCGGAAAGGACCCGGACAACAGCGCGCTTTGCACTTCGCTTCGAGACGACAGGCTGAGCGTGGCTTGCGTAGCTTCTGATTGGCTGCTGAGACTAGGTACCCCCCACGTGGGGTGACGTGAACTGTGTGGTGCATTTAATTGTAATGGGAAAATTAACGCTTTAGCGATTAAACATTACAAATAAAGATAATATAAGAAAATAAACAGTCTCTCTTTCTTTTGTTATAGCTAAGTGTTTTTACACCTGGCTACAAGAGTGTCATTAGCGTAGCAGTGAAGTTAATACCATGACTGTGTATGATTTGACCAAGAGGTGAAACATAAAGAGAGAAAAGCAGAGGGCCGAGTACAGAGCCCTGAGGTACTCTCTCATGTTGTATTATTGTAGGAAACACAGTGTGTTCTGTTGCTGCAGTACAAGAAGTATTTGAATTCTTTTTAGAAGTACTAACAACAATAATAGCAGTAATACTCGTCATCTACTGCTGTGTGTGTTTGATCCACTAGATGTCACTGTGTCGCTGTAAAACAAGAGGTAAGAGGATCGTCACGTCGTCATGGCGACCATCATTAGCATCACCTGGCTCTCCTTGCACTTCCTCTGACTAACCACAGGGTGGTGGTGTTTCTCTTGGATGTTTAATGTCAGCACCAGCAGCAAACACAGAAATCCACCATATGATAAACTTTAGTTTCAAATGTGTCACACAGCCATGGTGGAAGAGCTTATTTATTGGTGTGACACCTATCTAACAGCGTAAAAAGACATGTAATGTCACACATGTCTGCTCTGCTGAGACACTTGCAATATGTTGTCATTCTTTCAACAGTTTTTCATGGTGAGAATGATCAAACTGTGAACTGAGTTATAACATACAGAACAGAACAAACATCCCTTCAAATCATATTACATGTATCACAACTGTTTCTACATGTTTGTGTCATTTTTATGTTTTATGTGCACACACAGAAGACTCCAGATGATTCCAGATGATGAAACAATAAGACGTGTCAGGAGAGGTCACGAAGCCACAGGCTGATACAACAGACCTCCCCTCCTCTACCTCTCCTCTGGCACCGTGAGTTACTATGGTTACGGGAACGCCCTGAAACTTTAGAAGAACTCTCAGTAAAATCATGAATGTGTCCTGATTGTTCCTCAATGCTGAAATCTTGTATTATAACATACGTGTACGTGACAAATCTGAAGCCAGATAAAAAGTGAAGCTCAAAGCTCCTCCCTCATGGAAATATGATGTTAAATTGTCCTGTGTGCAAATCATCATCATGTTTTGGTATTTCTCCTCGCTCTTATTGATCAGACAGGACCTCTGGTTAACATCTTCATTTGGCTGGAAACATGTCAGAAGATGAAGTGTCTGTGTGATCTTTGAATAACTTAGTCTGCTTTAACTAGTTTCTTTGTTTTCTGGACAAAATGATCCTCCATGATCTTTGAACACTTTGTTTTGTTTCCTCCATCAAATCAAATTAAATCAAATCAATTTTATTTGTATAGCCCAAAGTCACAAAGTACATTTGCCTCAGAGGGCTTTACAATCTGTACAGGGAGTGACACCCTCTGTCCTTAGACCCTCGGTTCGAGTGAGGAAAAACTTGCCCACAAAAAACCTGTAACAGGGAAAAAATGTGGAAGAAACCTCAGGAAGAGCCACAGAGGAGGGATCCCTCTCCCAGGACGGACAGACGTGCAATGGATGTCACGTGTACAGGGCAAATCAACACAAACATATTGTACAATTACAATGACTGACAAAATGACAATGAATCACAATGAATGATAAAATGACCACAGTAACAGAGATGGTAGTAATAATGACAGTAATAATATGCGTAGTGGATGTCGTGCAGGATCACAGCAGCAGCCACGATCCACGAGAACCTGCTGGACGACAGAGCACAACAACTCCGGGGAAGTTTGGTTAGTAACATGCATTAATGGGGGGGGGGGGGGGAAGAGAGGGTTTCCGGTAAGGGAGATGTGACTGCATCTTCAACCAATACCGTGCCTGGCTAGGCATAACCCTGGGTGGGGGGTGGAGTCCCCTGGCAGTCTAATCCTATGGCAGCATAACTAAGGGATGACCTGAGCCAGCCCTAACTATAGGCTTAATCAAAAAGGAAAGTCTTAAGTCTATTCTTAAAGGTGTTGACCGTGTCCGCCTCCCGAACCCAGAATGGTAGTTTGTTCCACAGAAGAGGGGCCTGATAGCTGAAAGCTCTGGCTCCCAATCTACTTTTGGAGACTATAGGAACCACAAGGAACCCAGCGTCCTGAGAGCGCAGTGTTCTAGAGGGGTAGTAAGGTATTATGAGCTCTTTTAGATATGATGGTGCCTGACCATGAAGAGATTTGTAAGTA